>NC_033651.1:1024001-1029838 GCF_001601855.1 Plasmodium reichenowi | reverse complement strand
TAAAATAAAATATGCACATATATATATATATATATATATATATATATATATATATATATGTATTAATAATGTATTTTTTTTTTCTTTTTTTTCTTTTTTATAGAATATTAATAATAATTATTTTGACATATAGACTTTAAACTTCAAAATAACATAAAAATAATTGATTTCTATAATGTATTTAATACTTAATCTAATATGAACGTATCAAAGTATTCTAGTTCTATAGTAATATTATAACGCCCTTACATATATAAAATATTTATATATATATATATATTCCTTAATTTGAAAAAAAAAAAAATAAATAAATAATTGAAGTTTTAATTATTAAACATATTTTAATTTCATTATTTTTTTTCTTTTATTTCTTTTTTTTTTTTCCTTTCATATTTCAAAGAATTCTTTCAATATATAAATTATCATTTTAATTTTTACCAATAACTTATATATATATATATGTGTCATTGTAGTAAATATTATTATATAAAATGGTACTTAATAATATTTTTTTAATTATATAATATTATAAAATATTGTACTTAAAATTATTAAAATATATTAAATATTGGATTGTTATACATAATATATATATATATATATATATATATATATATATATATAATAATATTTATTTATAATTAATTGTATTAAAAATAAATATTATAAATGGATTATTCATTCTATTTAATATATATATATTTGAATATTTTAATATATATTTATTATATATTTGTATATAAAGTAAAAAATATAAAATGTTTTTTTTTTGAGCCATATAAACTTCTTATTATTGGGTATTTAATTAATATATATTTATATTATGTTTATATATATAATTATATATATATAATATATATATGTATATATACAATATGAACTTATACTCACATAATATATATATAATAATAAAATATATGTATTGAAAAAGTACTCTTTTTTTTTTTTTTTTTTTTGTATAACTTGTACCATAATATATAATATATATATATAAATTCGTTTTTTTTCTTTCTTTTTTTTTTTTTTTTATAATATATATATATATATATATATAATATATTTTACGTTTTAAAAATATATTTCCTTTTATATTTAATTTTATATTCAATTTATGTAATGATTAATTTTTTTTTTTTTTTTTTTTTTTAAAAAGAGGGGAAAATAATATATATTTGTTCATATATATATAATTATATATGTATAATATATATATATATATATACAATTCATATAAATATAATAATATTAAGTATTTGATGAGTATTTATATTAAATATATATATATATATAATATATATTTTTTATTTTTACCTTTTTAATATTTATTTTATTCATTAATGTGAAAAAAATAATTTTGAAAATTATGTATATTGTACAAATATTATATTAAATGTATATATTTATGTATAAGAAGATTAAATTATATGTATTATATATATATATGTTATGTGGTCAAAAAGATATATTATTAACAAATATATATAATTTTTATTTTTTTATTTTTTTATTTTTTATTTATTTTTTATTTTTTTTTATGTACCTGTGTATATTTTTTTTTAATTCTTTATTACAATGAATAATTTGAAGAGTCATGGAAGTCAATCAAAAGTCGACTCTGATCAAATCAACGGTATGGATATAGATACAAATATTTTTCTTAATATGAATTCTTACCCTACCAAGGAAATATATGATGATGAGAATAATAAGAATGATGGAAATCATAACATAAAAAATTTCCAAGCATATAAAGAAATGTATGAAGAGAGTATAAATAATCCAGAAGCTTTTTGGGGAAATTTAGCAAAGAATAATTTAATATGGTATAAATTATTTACTAAAGTATTTTTAGGTAATTTTAAAAAAGGAAATATAAATTGGTTTGTTAATGGGAAAATTAATGCTTGTGAAAATTGTGTTGATAGATGGGTTGAAAAAGATCCTAATAAAATTGCACTTATATGGGAACAAGATTGTCCAGATCAATATAAAAAGATTACATATCAGAGATTATTAGAAAAGACTTGTAAAGTAGCTAATTTATTGAAACTTATTGGTGTTAAGAAACAAGACACTGTTACTATTTATTTACCTATGATACCTGAATTGGTTTATTCTATGCTAGCTTGTGTTCGTATTGGAGCTATTCATAATGTAGTTTTCGCTGGTTATTCTGCAACTAGCTTGAGCGATAGAATAATAGATTCTAGATCTACTGTTTTAATTACTTCTGATTTTGGATTGAGAGGTGGGAAATTAACCAAATTAAAACAAATTGCTGATGTAGCTATGGATATGTGTGGAATGATACAAACATGCATAGTATTCAAAAATAAAACTAAAATGAAAGATAAAAATATACAAATTAAAACACCTATGGAAAATCCAATTTATAATTTTACAAGTTTTGATTCTAATAGTCCACAAAATTTTACAATTAATAATTCTAATGATTTTATTCAAATAAAATCAACTCATTCCCATCAAGGTGATCATCAAAATGATTTCTCTCTTCAACAGGAAGATAATAATTATACAAAAAACTCTAATATGTCTTATACTACGAGTATGTATTATCATGATAATAATATAAACCATATAAACACTAATAAAAATAACGACCATTATAACAATAATTTAAATAATAAAAATTATTTAAATAATAATATTAATGATCGAAGCCCTATGTATGTTCCTACCATGAACCATAATGACAATAATGATGATGATAATAATAATAATAATAATAATAATGATAATAATAATAATAATATTAATAATAATAACAATGTAGATGATGATAACAATAGTAATATACAAAATGATCAACAGTCTTATTTTAATCAACAAAATAATACATATAACAAAAATGATCATTCTGATGACAATAATAAGAATAAAGGAAAAACAACCTTACATAAAAAAATTACAAAAAATAATCCTATAAATCATAAAATTTCTTACTCAGAAAAAAGCTACTCAAAAGAATTAATAAACACTGACATGGTAAATAACGATAATCAATTTGGTGATTTAAAAACAAAAAAAAAACTTATAAATATTAATAATATTATAACTTGTAATCAGAATGGATATTCTCCAAATAAACAATATTTTCCTGAACCTGATAAAAATAGCACAAGCAATTTTGATGAAACTTTATGTGTTTTAAAAAAAGGAAGAGATATAGATGGTACTGCTTTATTAAAGAATATGAGATCTTATTGTCCTATAGAATATGTAGATAGTGAAGATTTCTTATTTTTATTATATACATCTGGATCAACTGGTAAACCTAAAGGTGTTGCACATACAACAGCTGGATATTTATTATATGCATATACAACATGTAAATATATATTTGATGTAAAAGAAAATGATATATTTGGTTGTGTAGCAGATATTGGTTGGGTTACCGGACATACATATGTATTGTATGGTCCTTTATTAAATGGTATAACTACAGTTATTTTTTCTTCTATACCAACTTATCCAGATTGTGGTAGATACTGGAGTCTAATACAAACGCATAAAGTGACACAATTTTATACGGCTCCAACAGCCTTAAGAGCATTAATGAAATATGGAGATGAATGGATACAAAAATATGATCTATCTTCATGTCGTATTTTGGGAAGTGTGGGTGAACCAATTAATCCAGAAACATGGAGATGGTATTATAATGTAGTAGGGAAAAAAAAATGTACAATAGTAGATACATATTGGCAAACGGAAACAGGTGGTATCGTTATAGCACCTATACCACATTTATTTAGTATGAAACCAGGATGTGCTAGTTTACCATTCTTAGGTGTTCAATTAGAAATATTAGATTCAAAAAATTTACAACCTTTAAGTGGTAATAATGTATGTGGTTTATTATGTATAAAGAGCCCATGGCCAGGAATGTTACGTACAGTATATGGAAATCATCAGAGATTAATAAAAACATATTTTACCATGTGTCCTAATTATTATTTTACCGGAGATGGAGCATTTAGAGATGAAGATGGATACTACTGGATATCTGGACGAATCGATGATACATTAAATGTAGCAGGGCACAGATTAGGAGCAGCAGAAATTGAACATGCACTAGTTCAACATTTTTATATTGCTGAAGCAGCTGTAGTTTCATTTCATCATAATGTTAAGGGAGAGGGAATTTTATGTTTTGTCGTTAAAAAAAAAGGAGACATAAAAAATTATGGTAAAGGTAATACGGATATTGTTAATAATAATAACAATAATAGAAATGAAGTACATAATAATAATCCATTTCTGATATGCTCTAATAATATTACTGATATGGAAGAATTTAAAAAAAATTTTACTGATGAAAAATTAATAGAACAACTAAAATTATATGTAAGACAAGTTATTGGACCCATAGCAACACCTGACCTAATTTGTGTTGTTCCAGATTTGCCAAAAACTAGAAGTGGAAAAATTATTAGAAGAATATTGAGATGTATAGCAAATGGTATAACGGATTTAGGAGATATTTCCACTGTCTCTAATTATGAAGTTATTGAAACTATTAATAATATACTTATTGAATGTAAAAAAAAGTTAAAGCATATTGAAATTAAGAAATAATTTATATATAATATAAAATAAAATTTGTACCCGTACTAATATTCTTCATACCATATATATATATATATATATATATATATATATATATATATACGTTGTACTTACATTCGCATATAAAAAAATGTGTAAATTTTTTTATAATGTGTAGTGCTATTTAATCAAGAGAATAATATGACACCAAACAAATCAATTAACTGACGATCTTGTAATTTGTTTATATATATATATATATGTATATATTTGCGTATGTATATGTTATTTATGTAGCTATTTGTTTTTATTACGAGGATAATATCTCATATTTTGAAGTCTCACAAAAAATAAAAAATAAAAATAGAAAATAAATAAGACTATATATGTTTATGTATAAATTATTCTTTATTATATATATATATATATATATTTATTTATTTATTTAAATATTCCATTTTATTAGTAACCATTTAAATATTTGTTCCCAGTTTGATTATTTTTGTACAGCTACAAGTGTTATAATATATACATATATATATATATATATTTATGTATATATTTCTTTTTTTTTTTCAATGTTATGCCTTGTCAATATATGATATATTTTTTTTAAAAAATTTGTGTCAATAAAATATTTATTCATATAAATTTTTATAATTTTTATAATTTTTATAATTTTTATAATTTTTATAGTTTTTATAATTTTTATTATTTAAAATTTTTTTTTAAAAAAAAAAACTTATATGTGATACATTAATATATTATATATATATATATATATATAGGCAAAAATCAAAAAGCACGCAACATTTAAAAATATATCTAATATGTATATAGTCGTGGTTATATTATACATATATATATATATATATATTTTATCATTTTATTTTTTTCCAATTTTGTTGAGTTAATATATTCTTATACATTTAATTTAATATAATGATTTAAGAAATAAATCATACCCTCCTTATATATTAATAAATAATCTTAATATGTATTAAAATTTATTCATTTTTTTACATACAGGTGTATGCTTATAAAATAATAAAAAAAAAGTATCGAATAATAATAAATAATAATAATTATATATATATATATATATATATATATATATATATATTTCATAATTATAAACCTTTTATTTTAACATATAAAATATGTTTCATTTTAAATATATAAAAAGAACAGAAAAAAAAAAAAAAAAAAAAAAAAAAAAAAAAAAAAAAAAAAAAAAATTAAATAAAAAATAAAAAAAAAAAAAAAAA
>NC_033651.1:1017917-1022091 GCF_001601855.1 Plasmodium reichenowi | reverse complement strand
CCATTTCTCTTTTAATAAAAATACTACTTTTTTTTTTTTTATATATACATGATTTTAATGTTTCTTCTCATATATATACACCATTTTAATATAAGATTATACAGTTTTTTACAAAATTGTTTTATAAATATAAAATATAAATATAAAGAGTATACAAATATTAATTTATGTAGATTGAGTATATATATAAGCAAATAGGTAAATATGTAAATCTTTTCAAATGTATATATAAGTATGTATAATATTGAAATATATTATATATATATATATATATATATATATATGTGTGTATAGGTATATATATATGTATATGTTATATGCATATGTATATTTTTTATAAAATGTACTTATTAGAATATACATTCAAATAAACCATGTCATACATACATATATATATATATATATATATATATATTTATTCAGTTTATTTATATGTTGCAAACCTTTTATATTATTTCATTATATATATATTTATATATTTATATATATATTTAACTCTATTACAACAGGATATAAATATGATTTATTTTATTATTACTATTATTTTTTTACTTATGTTTTAATTTTTTTTTTTTTTTTTGGTATGTACCTTTATACATATATATATATATATATATATATATATATATATATATATAAATTTCTGTACATGTACATATTTATAAATTAAACCGGGTAGCCAAATCACTTAGCATGTCACTTGGAATGGGGGATGAAAGTGAATCTCCGGTTTGGCTATAAATTTGCTTCCAATGATTGGGATATTTTTCTTTCATTGTTGCTAAAAATTGATGGAAAAAAATGTTGACATTTTGTGATACATATTTATATTTTAGGATAATATAAACAATATCTTTCAAATGTTCAGCTGCTAAATCTAAATTAATATATAATGTTTCCAGTACAGCTTTTAGAGAATTAATTTTTTCATTTTCTTGAGTTCCATGAGCCATAATTTTTAGCCATGTTTTTAAAAATTGTGGAAAATAAAATATGAGTTTTTTTGGATAAGTAGAAGTTAATCTTCCAAATGTAATACAAATATTTTGTAATAAGCATCCGTGATATTTTGAATTTTGACAAATATATATAAGTTGTTTTGTTATTTCATCTACATAAATTTCCATATATTCAGAATTAATATGTATACTTATTTCACCGATTGCCCAACTTGCATTATTTGAAACAGGTGTTGAAGGATGAGTAATATGAGCTATTAAAAATGGTATAATGTCATTTAAATATGTTATTAAATATTGTGGACAAAATCTTGATATATCACCTATTAATGCAAAATTGGATTGCAATATTCCAAAATTTAAAAATTGTTTAGCTAGCTCACTATATTCATTTTTATCTCCCATAATATAACCATTTTGTAATGTTCCATCTGGATTAATTATATTTCTAAGCTCTTCATGATTATTCATAATTTTATTATTGAAATCATCAAATTTAATATTTTGTAATTTCAAACAATATTTATGCACTAATGGTATAAAGTTATATTCACTTTCATTTAATATATCCATAATACTTGAATTAATAACACTTAAAATTCTTGATAATAAATCAAAACTACATTCTATTAAATCTTTTTTTTTGGATGGAGATATTGTATCAATATCTTTCATACATATAAAATAATCATCATTTGTTATTTTATAATATGTTAATAATTCATTTGCTGTTGATGATATATTATTTCTATTACTAATAAATGAAGTTGAATTAAATAATTTTTTGGAATAAAAATATTTTACTTCTTCTTCTAAATCAATATATAATATAACCAAGAATTTTATACATGTTCTTATAACATCCTTTGCATATTTTAAAAATTCTTTACCATAAGCACTAGTTATACATGACATACATTCCATTAATGCTATAATATATGGACTACTAATACGTATATTAACCCATTTACTTAATATTGCATAAACAATTTCATGTGCTAATTCATTATTCTCCTTAACTATATTAACACTATCTATTAATGTTCCTACTACATCAAATAAAATGAAATAATTTTTTGCTTGATATATTTGGAAAGCTTGTTGAATAGTATGAACTATCTCATGTAAATAATTATTTAATAATTCTAATGCATCTTCTTCTAAATTAGCAAAAGAAGAACATGCAGCTTCTTGTACTCTTTTATTACTATCTAATATTCTTTTCAATAAATTTAATAAAACAGGTTCAAACCACTTTTCACAATTATCTGGGTGACATATCCATGAAGAAAATCTTGTAACACACCAACAGGATATACTTCTAGCTAATGGTTTCTCATCATTCAACAATTTTATTAAATATTCTAACACCTTAGGTATAAATGGAGATAAACTATACATACATCCTTTAGCAATAGCACCAAGCGTAAGTACAGCACTTTCTCTAATATTCCATTTATCGCTCATTAATTTCTCTTCAATATGTGGTAGAACGAATTCTAATATTTCATCATTATATACATTGGATAAATAATCTAAACATAAAGCAGCACCTTTCCTCACAGTCCAATCATTTCCCCATGTTCTCGATGACATTTCATCATTTTTTTCGTCTAAATCATCATCACTAAAATCTTCCGTATTATTATTATTATTTGCAGTCATCATAATATCATCATTCTTATTAAGAAGCATATTATTATTATCATTGTTATTATTAAGAAGGTTATTATTATTATTGTTATGATGATCATGATGATGATGATGATTATCAGAATGTATATTATTATTACTACTATTTATATTATTTTTATTTATATCACCAATATTATTATTATTAATAACATTATTGTTGTTAATATTGTTATTATTACTATTAATGTTATTATTCTTATTATTATTATTATTATTATTGTTCATGTTGCTGCTGTTGTTCATTTTGTTCATTTTGATTTCCTCTTGAGCTATATCATTATTTTTATTATTATATAATTCAGGAGATATATCTTGAATCAAATCTGGAACATTCGCATTGTCATTTTGAAAATGTGATTCATCCATTGTTAAATAATCCCATTTGGTATATACAGTATTATCTATTAAAATTTTACATAAATATGGTAAATAATTTTTTAACCTTTTTAAAGCTTCAGTTCTTAATTCATTAATATTCTTATATACACTCTCATCAATATAATTACTATCAGATTTATTTATATCGGATTTTGGATTATTATAACTAGCATACGCTACATAACTTCTATCTTTTATAAATATAGGCCAAAATTCTAAAGCTTCTAATTGAACTTTTCTATCATTTGAATTTGTTGCATTTACCATAAATTGTATTATAGCATCTAAGTTGCTAAATATAGAAGAATATCTTGTATCTGTTATTATTGTCATACAACTTACTACAATTTTTAAAATTTGAGGATCGTCTTCAGATGCTAAATATCCTAAACATTCCCATAATTGAGAGAACATATCATTAAATACCCCATTAGTTGTAAAACATGAAGATGTTATAAACAAATTTAAACATTCAGCTGCATATTTTTTTTTTATATTTTTTTCTTGCGGAGAACAAAATTGAAATAATTTTTGTAATAATTGAGTTTTACAAAATTGAAAAAAAAGAGAATCTCTATTCTTTCTATTCATTAATTCATCTTCTATAATAATTAATATTGCTCTAAATGCTCCATCTACTACATCATTATTTCCACGTTCTATTAATAATAATAAATTATATAAAGCTTCTGGCCATTGTTCTATTCCTTCATATTTTGTTAATATAGTTGTTATAACAGATCCTGATGTATTTCTTATTTCCTTTACTTCGTCCTCTACTAATTTAAATATTTCATTCTTTATTATTTTTAATATATCATTACTTAAAAACTTGTTTTTTGAATTTATATAATTCTTTAATAACAAACCACCCACCTGCCTTACATCATTATTTTCTTCTTTATTCATAAATATATGTAATAAATATAAAGCAGCATCGGCTACATTCTCATTTAAATCTTTTAATACCTTTGTTACTTCTACTTGTACACTATTATTTGAACTATTACAAGAACCTAAAGCTCCTACTATTGTTTTATATATCTTTTCGTCTAATTTCCATTCCATATATGTATTATTATTTTCAAAATAATTATTATTCATTGTATCTATATACACATAATTTTTCTTTAGTTTTTTTT
>NC_033651.1:1015398-1017817 GCF_001601855.1 Plasmodium reichenowi | reverse complement strand
GTATTAATTAAAAAAAAAAAAAAAAAAAAAATTAAATTATGCAATATAATATAATATATTATTATGAATTATCTTTTATTATATATGCTTTTTTTATACTTTTACTTGTTTATCCTTTCATATAAATATAAATATATATATATATATATATATATATTCATACTTTTATTTATTTTTTTCAAACATGTTTTTAACATAAATATAGGCATATATTATATTTTGTATACATAAATATATAAATATATATATATATTATGGTATTCACTCATGTATCAAATAGTTTTTTATTTCTTCAATTTCAAACATAGTATATACCACATATTATATATTAAAATACTGTTTATATATATATATATATGTAAAATACAAATTTAATAATTATATATATATATTTATATATATAAAGGTACGAAAATGAATACATACATATATATATTATATATTATATATTTTTTTTTTTTGTTTTCCTAAATAATAATAAAATATATATAAAATAAGGATAATATATATATATATATATATATATAAAATAAATAAGATATACAATATTTATGAAAAATTTAATTAAAATGTTAAAATATATATATATATGTAAATATTATATATGATGAAACATTATAAAATGAAAAAAAGAAAAAAAAAAAAAAAAGGATAAGAAAAAAAAAAAAGCTTAAAATATTAAAATATTATTTATATAATATTATAATATATTATTTATCAATGAATTTTATAATATTATAAAAAAAAAAAAAAAATGTATATTTATTTAATATGAGTTTACATAAAATATATATATTTTCATGTGATAAATATAAATATATTTTTTTTATATGTAATATTATAATATTATATATATATATATATATAATATTATAAAATAATTTTCAAATACGATGATAAAAAAAAAAATATATATATAAATAAATAATTATATGGTAATTATAATTTTATAAATAAAAAAAAAAAATAGATATTATATATATTATATATATATATATATAATATGTATTGTTAAATATATGTATTATATATATTGTATAAAAAATATAAATTTTTTTTTTTTTTTTTTTTTGGTATAATACGATGAAGAATTAAAAGGTTTATTTTTTATATATGTAAAAAAAAAAAATAATATATATTTTATTTCATAATAATAACATGCTTTAAAACATAAAAAAAAAAAAAAAAAAGAAAAGAAGATATATTATATATAATATTATAATAAATATAATATAATACATATATATAAAAAATAATATATATTATTATAATATATATATGAATATTTTTTATGTAATGATAATTCAATTTATATTATGTATATTATAATTTTCATATAATTGTATAATAATATTATTTTTTATATGCACTTATTATAAAGGATATTCTATATATAAAAAAAATATTATATACATACATATATGAGGTATTGTAAAGAAGAAAACTATATGTTTTTCTTTATATATTTATATAATATTATAAAATATTTATAAATAAGAATATTAATTTTTTATAGATATTAAAAGAAAAATAGAATAAAATAATTCTTAAAATTAATCATCTTATTTATATATATATATTATATATTTTTATAAATGTTTTTATTTCAAAGGGAAAACTTTATAAAAATATGTTATATATATAATTTATAAATTATTTTTATTTTTATACACAAAATAATAAATATTATATAATGCATAAATATTTTTTTTTTTTTTTTTTTTTTTTTTTTTATTTATTATAATTTATATTATATAATATGTATCTTTTATATAATTTTTTTGTACACAAGTACAAACGCGTAGTCACTTAATTTTACTCTTGTGTATTCATAACGTTATTTCTCTAGAATATTTTTGTATTTCTTTTTTTTTATTTATTTTTTAATATATATAACTATATATTTTATATATTTAAAAATATACAATATATATGAAAAGAATAAATGCTAAATATATAATTTCCTTATTTTTATGCTTAAAATTATAATATATATATATTATATATTATATATTATATATATATATATATATATATACATATATATATATATATATATATCATATATTATCGTTTATTATTATATAATTTATTTTATATTTAAAAAAAGAAAAAAAAAAAAAATTTTCCTGAAGGATACTATTATTATTCTTTTTTTTTTTTTTTTTTCCATTACTATGATATTTTAAAGTATCTTTTAAGTATTGTAAAATATATATATATATATATATATATATATATATATATGAATAAATATGTAAAATATAAAATTTTATATAATACATTATTTATATTTGTATAATAATTATGAATATTTTTTTTGAAAATATACGAATGTTTATAAAATAGAAAAATCGTATAAATAATATATTTATATATATATATAAATATGTGCATAATATGATTTTCAAAAAAAAAA
>NC_033651.1:1013398-1014998 GCF_001601855.1 Plasmodium reichenowi | reverse complement strand
ATTTTTTTTTTTTTTTTTTTTTTTTTTTTTTTTGTATTATAAATTTTAAAAGGATAATATAACAATATTACATAGCAAATACATACATAATATATATATATATATGTATGTATAATAAATAATAATGTCGATATTTTAATGAAATAAAAAAAAATTCTTTTATAATACAAAAATATTCTTTTTATTAAATTATGTATATATATATATATATATATATGTATATATAATTATTTATATATACTATCATCATAATCATATTGAAAAATATTTATAAGCTCATGTATGTTACAAAAAAAAGAAAAAACGAAAAAATGAGTTCTAAAAAAAATTGATTTGCTATACATAAATATCATTCGCCAACATTTTAAGTGCATTTTTTAAACTTGGTGACATTATTTGATTTTGCTCGAATATTTTAAGTTGTTCATTAATTTGGTTTATGTCTTTCATTTCCTGTGGATTGTTATTTTTTAAAATATTTGTATTATCTGTACAAATATTTTTTCTTATAAGATTGCGATTTTTACAAAATATATTATATTCATTAGTTTCCTCCTTTATTTGTTCAATTAATTTTGTATTATGTGAATTTATTTTCTCCGCATTTTTATGGATAGTCATATTATTATTATATTCCTTTGTATATATATTTTTTTTAATATATATATTGTTTAGTTCATCAAATTTATCATTTTCTTTTTTTTCATTTGAAATATTAATTATTTCTTCGTTCGATGATAAATCCTTCTTTAATAATATCTCGTCATGGTTTTCGCTTGGTAATATCTCAACATTATTTTTAGATATAAATGTATTACCTGATGTAGTCATATAATCCAAATTGAATTCACCTTTTGTATTTATATAATTTTTTTCATTTAAGACATGTTCCTTGTAATTTTTAATTAATTCTTCTTTCACCCTTCTATGACAATCATCCATATAATTATTATTATTATTATTATTATTCTCATTATCATTATCATTATTATTATTATCATTATTCTCCTTATAATCAGCATTTACATTTACATTCATACAATATGACATTACCTTTTCAGGTAATGAATATAAAGGCTTAATATCATTTATGATATCCTTATTACTGTTTTGTTTCCTATACTTATAAGATTTATCCAAATTTATATTACGCTGGACTTTCAAATGAACATTTTTTATTAAATTCGTTGAAGCAGGTAATTGTAATATAGGGGGGACAACTTCTGGGTTCAAAGGATTCATTAAAGGAGCTTTTAATAAATCAATATCTCCTATACCATTGATAGCACCTAATGTATATGCTCTTTCTTTTTTTTTGTCTAGATAATATGGATATTGTATAAAACCTGTTCTCTTTGTATCTTTTATATGTTCATTATCTATTATTTTATTTTTTTTCCCATTTTTTTTTTCTATACTTTTTTCCTCCTCATCACCTAACTTTTCTTCATTTTGTAAATAACTAACCATATATTTTAAATTCTCATCGTAATTTTTCATTCTTTTTTTTTTTTTTTTTTTTTTTTTGGAGTATTAATTTAGAATTTTTTAAAAAAATTTTATTTTTCCAAGGAAAAAAAAAAAAAAATATTTTTTAAAA
>NC_033651.1:1010515-1013048 GCF_001601855.1 Plasmodium reichenowi | reverse complement strand
TTTTTTTATAATTTTTTTTTATTTTTTAAATAATTTTCTTTTTTTTTTTATTTTTTTTTTTTTTTTTTTTTTTTTTTTTTTTTTTTTTTTTTTTTTTTGGAGTATGCATATGGAATTATCTACACAAATATGATTCTTCCAAGGAAAAAAAAAAAAAAATACGTTTTAAAATTATTTATATGTTATTTTATATTTTGTGTATATATTTTATCTTTTCAAAACAATTTCTTTTAATTAATTGTTTTAACATTAGTAAAATATGAACTATGTCACGTGTATTAAATATATATATATATATATATATATAATATCTATAATTCCAATTTATATATTTATAATATTTCAAAAAAAAAAAAAAAAAATTACAAGATATTTTATAAATTATAATAAAAATTATGTTATATTATATTATAATATATTTCCTTTTTAAGGTCTACATAAAAATTAAATAGCAAAAATTACTCATTTCAAAAACCTACCTTTTTATAGAAGAAAAAAAAAAAAAGAGCATATATATTTAAACTACACACGCATATCTTAGAAATAATTTTTTAACATATATAATGTATTTCCTTAATGTAGATTAAAAAAAAAAAAAAAAAGAAAATATAATAATAATTATTATTATTATATTCATTAATAATTATGTATTTATATATATATATATATATATATATATATATATAGCTTATGATTACATTTTTTGTAGCACTTTTATCCCATATATTTAATTTATTAATATTTCATATATGCGTCATATATTATGCTTTTTACTATTATTTGATTTTGACCTGCTTATATTTTGCACTGAATACTTCCCAAGAAAAAATATACTGAATTTGATTTTTTCTTTTAAATAATATATAAAAAAATTTATTAGCATAATTTATACATATTATATATTAACATATTTTATAATTTATTGCTTACTTAATTTTTTAAAATAACCTTCAAAAAAAAAAAAATTCTTTTTTTTTTCTTTTGTTCTTTTTTTCTTTTCAGGGTTAAATTTTAATATAAAAAAAAAAAATATATCAAAATATTTTATAACAATTATTAATATAAATAATACAAAAATTGAAATCTTTTTTTCATTATTTTTATAAAAAAAAAAAGGAACAAAAAAAAATTTAGATAATATTCTAACATAAAATTTTTTATTTTTTTTGAAATAATAAAATGAGTGGAAAAAAAACAGCATTAGTTGCAGTGGTGAGGCATACAAATAAATAAAAAAAAATACATCTGTTATGATTTATTAATATATATCCATAAATAATTCTGTAGTATCAATATATTATGTAATACTATATATATATATATATATATATACATATATTTTTGCTTTATTTATACATATAAAAAATTGCTTTTTTAATTTTTCTTTTTTAAGGCTTCTGGATCTGAAGATGTCGAATATATTACTGTTGTTGACGTTTTAAGGAGAGCAGGTAAATAAATATAAAAATAAAAATATAAACAAATGACATTTTTATATACGTATAATATTTTTGTGTACTTTGGGATACTTCACCAATTATAATATTACATTATCATATAATAACATATATGTGAAAGAAAGAAAAAATAACCATAATATATATATATATATATATGCATATTCATTTTACTTTTAAATGAGAAAGTTACACAATTCAGGTCCTTTCATTTTAATTTCGTTTAATTATATAAATATATATTAAAAAAAAAAAAAAAATGAAATAACATACATATATGTATATTTATATTATATATATATATATATATATATATATGTATATCTTTTTTTTTTTATTTATTTTTAATTTTTTATAAGGTGTACATGTAACAACAGCATCTGTTGAAAAGAGTGAGCAAGTCTGCTTACAATCAAAAAATGTCGTGTTAGCTGACACAACTATTAGTAAGGTACGAAATAATATTTATGATGTTTTAGTCATACCAGGAGGTATGAAAGGATCTAATACTATATCAGAGTGTGCAGAATTTATTGACATGTTAAAAGAACAAAAAGCTAATAACAGATTATATGCAGCTATATGTGCTGCCCCCGAAACTGTTTTAGATCGACACTCATTAATTGATGATGTAGAAGCTGTGGCTTATCCTTCTTTTGAAAGAAATTTTAAACACATTGGAAAAGGAAGAGTATGTGTTTCTAAAAATTGTATAACTTCTGTAGGACCAGGTTCAGCTGTTGAATTTGGTCTTAAAATTGTTGAACATTTATTAGGAAGGCAAGTAGCACTAAACCTTGCTTCAGGTTTTCTTTTACATCCAGCAGTTACATTTTAATAAATACAAATTTATTCCTGTATATTATATATATATATATATATATATATATATATATATATGTATTTATTTTTCTTATGAATAATAATATTTTATATTAAACAATCATATTGAACGTTCAAATAAAAATAAAATAAGTAATAATATGTACACAGTAAAAGAAATATGTTTGATGTATCTATGTTATGATTTTATTTTATTTATTTATTTTTTTTTTTCTTCTTAATATGCTTATATA
>NC_033651.1:1005420-1007650 GCF_001601855.1 Plasmodium reichenowi | reverse complement strand
ATGTAAATATAAAAATAATTTTAAATTTTTTTTTTTTTTTTAATAATAAAAAAAAATATATAAAAAAATAATATAAATATATATTTAATATTTTTATATAATTATATATATATAAATATATATATATTTTTTTTTTTTTTTTTTTTTTTTTTTTTTGTACGTATAAAATTATATAACATATATATGTAAGAGAAAAAATATTTATACAAATAATTATATTTTATTTTTTTTTTTTTTCTTACAAAATAATAAAATATTTTAAAAGAAAAGTTCCATCGATCCTTTTTATTATATATATATATATATATAAATATATTTAAATATTTGAAAGTAAAATTGGGGGAAAAAAATATATATTACTCATTATATTACATCAATATATATATATATATATATATATATATGTAATATTTATTTATATTTTTCCTTTGCTTTGCTTTTTTTTTTTTTTTTTTTTTTTTTTTGTTAAAAATGATTTTTTTTTAAAATATTAAATAAAAATGAATGGTCCAGAAGAAGATTATGATTCTCTTTATGACATTATGTATGATTATGATATAAACGATGAACATTTTAATCAGCATAGGAATTTAAACAATATTAACATAAATGACAATGTATCTGAAAAGAAATTTCATTCTGAACAAGTTATCCCTTTAAATAATAAATATGAAAAAGAAAAGGACACCTATAATAGTAATATAATAAAAAAAAACTATGAGCAAAATGAACAAGAGCATATGGGAAACGATAAAAACGTGCATTTATTATTATCAGATAATTTAAATGACCAAGAAAAAAAACAACTTAATGATAATAAGAATGATTTGTATGCTGATAAAGATATTATTAATAATAATATATATTATATAAATGAAACGAATATACCGAAAGATAATATTAAATTGGAAGAACATAAGGATAATAGTAATATGGAGTACACAATAAATAACGAACAAAGAATTCATAGTACTTATGATATGACAAGTGAAAAAGAAAATGAAAAAGAAAATCACGCTGTAGAAGATAATTCGAAATTAAATACTTTTAATAAGGGTAATAATAAATATTCTTTTAAATATGGTGAAATATACAATGATAAATGTACTGATATTAACGTTAGTACTACATATGATCAGGGTAATAAAGAAAAGGAAACAGATGCTAATCGAAATAAGAATAATATTAATATGACCGAGGAAAAAACATATGAACATCATGACAAGGAGGAAGATATTAATGCAAATGAAAATAATAATTGTGAACAAAACGCAAATATTAAAGATGATAATAATAATAATAATAATAGTAATAATGTAAATAAACCCAATACGGCTACAGAAAATGAAAGTAGAAATACCTTTGAATGTAATATATGTTTTGATGATGTGAGAGACCCTGTAGTTACAAAATGTGGTCATTTATTTTGCTGGCTATGCTTGTCAGCATGGATAAAAAAAAATAATGATTGCCCTGTATGTAAAGCTGAAGTATCCAAAGAAAATGTTATTCCCTTATATGGAAGAGGAAAAAATAGTAGTGATCATAAATATGCACAACCAGAAGAACCTAGACCAACACCTAAAAGAAAAGAAGGAGTAAGAAGAAATACCACCTATTCTAATAATTTAGGATTAAGAGCTTCTTTTGGTGTATGGGTAAATCCCTTCTCCTTTGGTTTATCATATACAAACATGTCAGAAGAACCATATTTTTATGAAAATAGAAACGAAAACAGATCAGATAATAGACGATTACAAACAGAAACATATCAAGCAGAAGCTGCTTCTTCCTTCTTCTTTTTTCTAGGATTCTTCCTCTCCTTATATATTTTGTTTTATTCCTCTTAATTATATGAAGCATTAAATATTATGTATCTCCATTTTTTTATTTAGCCAAATTATGCACATTTATATTAAAGAAATCATATCAAAAAAAAAAAATTAATATAAATATAAATATATATATATATATATATATATATATATATATATATATATATATATTTATATTTATATATTTATATATTTATTTATTTATATATTTATTTATTTATTTATGTTCATCTCTTTTCTTTTTTTTTTTTTAAAGTATATTAAAAAAAATAAATAAATAAATAAAAAATAGCAAATTTCATTTTATAATAAAATTCATTTTTTTTTTTGGTTTTAGTTTTTTCTACCAATTTAATATATATATATATATTTTTTTTTTTTTTTTTTTTTTTTTT
>NC_033651.1:1003002-1005151 GCF_001601855.1 Plasmodium reichenowi | reverse complement strand
TTTTTTTTTTTTTTTTTTTTTTTTCCTTTTATATTTAGAATCCGTATTTTTTTAAAATATATTCTAACATATGTGTATATTTATATATATATATTATTTTTTTGCTGAAAAAAAAACTGTTAAATTTAATTAACTGTATATAAGTATTATTGTTCACACATTCATTACATTGTAAAATAAAAAATATTTTTATTATCATATTAATATAATTTTTTTTTTCAAAATATAATTCACATTCAATTTTAAACCATGAAATTAAAATTGATTTGTCAAATGCTTTTTTTGTTTGCAATAAAGAATATATAAAATAAAAAATATTGTTTCTTTTTTCGATAGCTTATAAATAAATATATATATATATATATATATATATATATATATGTATTTTTTGTTTTTTTTTTTGGCTTTTTTTCATATAAACTTGTAATAAATATTTTAAAATATTTATACTTTTAATAAAAGTAAAAAGTATCATATAAGATTTAATCTTATATATGAATTAAGGATAAAAGTCATGGAGGTATTTGATTTATAAAATTCGAAAAAAAATATAGACAGCATTATAATTATTATAAACATTTTGTTATTAATGTCTTTTAAATATATATGTTTTTTTTTTTTTTTTTTTTTATATGAACTCATAATAATTTTTTTAGGAAATAATTAATGAAGTGGAATTGACTTCTCTTTTTAACAAGATATCAGTAACACTATAATTTTCTTAAAATTTTTATATTATTATGTTAATATAATTTATTTTTTATTTTCTTTCCTTAGTTGTATACATATATTTTTTGTAGATTATTACAATAAAAAATATTATTCTTGCATTTATTCTTTGTATGACCTCAAATATTAATATATAAGTATATTTTATTTTTTTTTTTTATTCATGTTTGTATATTATTTAGGAAGGGTCGAGAACTATCCATTTTGAGGATGCCATGGAAATAATATATAAAATGGTGATATTATAAAAAAAGAAATATAACTATAAGAACGTGTCATGAATATATTTATATATATTTTAATTACATCGTGATTATTATAAAAATTATGAATTTCTTTTTTTTTTTTATTACTCAGGGTTATGTTCCTTCAAAAGAAGATATAAATGAATTTAACAACATGACAAAAGGTTGTATTAATGTAAATATGTATATATATATATACATACATATATATAGATGTTTAATTATTTATTTATAATTTATGTGCTGTAGGTGTTTGTTCTTTATCCAATATAAAAAAGTTTTGCAATAAAATAAGGTCATTGAATTATTCCACTGAAGGGTTGTTGGATATATTTCATTTTTATGATACAAATGTAAGCATACAATAATTAAAAAATTTATATAAATATGATTTATTGGTCTTTTTAATTTCATATATATATATATATATATTTTTCTATTTATTTTATCATTTTATTTTTTTTATATGTTTTTAAAGAAAACAGGAAAAATTTCTAAGGAAAAACTTAAACTCTTATTTACAACAGTTGGTTCAAAAATGTCGGTTGATGAAATGGATACAATAATAAAGTAAATAAAAAATTAAAAATAAAAAAAAATAAACACACAAAAATATAATGAATACACATATATATGTATACATATTTTTTTTATCATAGTGAATTATGTAATAACAATGAAAACATAGACTATAAGGAATTTCTAAACAGGTATTATATAAATTATGGTTTCTTTATATAAATAAAAGTATTAATATATATTAATATATATATATATATATATATATTTTTATAGGATATTAAATTAGTGAGACCGTACTACACCATACCAACTTTGCTAAATAAAATATCTTCTTTTTATTTTTATTAATATTATAATATAATAAATAAAATACAATTATATATATATATATATATATATATATATTCTATTTATGCACTATTTTAAATAAGTAAATGAATTTTTAGCTTATATTAAATTTGACCACATGTATATATAATTATCTCAACACAATTATTATTTTATTAAATTAAAATATTACTGGTAACAAAATATGTATCCAAATTAATAATAGTACTTTTAAGTGCTTCTATGTATTTTTAAAGTTTTTTTTTTTTTTGAATAATTATGTAACACAAAAAAAAAAAAAATTATAAAAAAAATATAAAAAAAAA
>NC_033651.1:998696-1002658 GCF_001601855.1 Plasmodium reichenowi | reverse complement strand
AAAAAAAAAAAAAAAAAAAAAAAAAAAAAAAAAAAAAAAAAAAAAAAAAAAAAAATACTCATATAATATATATATATATATATATATATATATATATGAGGATTTAAAATTTTTAATTAAAAATGATTTATACAAAATAAAATATATATAAAAATAATATTTAACATCTAATATATATATATATATATATATATATATATAATATTTTTCAAAAAAAGACGAAAATATCAAATAATATCTTTAATTTATACATATATATATATATATATATATATATATATATGTGCGTGTGTATTATTATATATAATACAATAAACCATTTACTAATATAACATATTTAGTGGATCCTATCATTTTCTATTGAATACGACATGATTTTATTCTTCTTTTCTTTCTTTATACGGAATATACTTAAAAAGCTTTGGTTTAAAGTTTGATACGATTGGTAGAATTTATTTTTTTTATTAATTTTACTATTTTTTGGTAGGAAGTTTTTATTTTGTGAGCGATACAATTTAAGGAATTTTTTTAAAACCTTTTTACATGTTTTATGTGATAATACTCTTTCACAAGCAACGTTATACGATTTGTCACCATTAATATCACGTACAGATACATCAGCTCCTCTTTTCATTAATATATCTGCAACATCATATAAACCATAAAAAATAGAATATATTAAAGATGTTTCTCCATGTATATTAGTAAGATTATAATTAATATTTTTTCCTTCATTCAAAATTAATAAAGCTAGATTTTCATTTCGTGTTCTTATACATATCATTAATGGACATTCACCATTAATATTATCTTTACAATTAATATCAATATTATGACTTAACAAATAATGTACGATTTTTTCCTGATTCTCTAGACAAGCTATATGTAAAGCATTTTGATGATATTTATTGGTGAGATTAATGTTTACTTCGTTTTCTAAAAGAAATTTTAATACTTCCACATGCCCTTCTTCCGCAGCAACATGAATAGGAGATAATACATTTTCGGCATCTAACTGATTAATAATTTCTTTTTTTACAGAATATAAATATTTTAATATATTTAATCTCTCTAATTTAGCTGCTTGAATAAATGGTAAAGACCACAAATTATGTCCTTTTTGTATAAGTTGAGGATATTTTTTTAATAACAACTGAACAGTTGATAAATCATTTTTAAATATAGCACATGATAATACTTCAGTTAATATATGCCTATCACATGGTTTTTCTCCAGCACCTGCATCGATAAAATGATTTACCCATGCCTTATTTAAATTATATGCTAGTAGGATTGGTGTAAATTTATTATGATAACACCAATTCGGATTAGCTTTATTTTCTAACAACAGTTGTATAATTTCACTAATATTATTTTCACATGCTAAATATAAGGGAGATTTATAATCTCTTACAAATGGGCAAATAATATTTAAATTTTCTCCATTTTTAACTAATGAATTTACAATAGAAAAGTTTTTTTTTTTTACAGCTATATTTATAGGTATATATCCATTTTCTATATCAAATGGATATGTAACATAATAACTATCACAAGTATTACCATATGGACTAATACATATGGTATTTGAATTATCTACTTTTTTTAAAGCATCTGCATTATTAGACTCCACATCTTCATCATTATTATTTTTATTACATGTATTATTATTATTACTGTCATATGGGCATTCCTCTTCTAAGGCTTCTTTACTACTGCTGTATTTTTCAGAACTAAAACTTTTTTTTAAATTTTCTGGTTTGTCATTATTATATCCAGGTAGCATATTATTGTTACTATTATTGTTACTATTATTGTTACCATTATTGTTACCATTATTGTTGCCATTATTGTTACTATTATTGTTACCATTATTGTTGCCATTATTGTTGCCATTATTGTTACCATTATTGTTACCATTATTGTTACTATTATTGTTACCATTATTGTTACTATTATTGTTACCATTATTGTTGTTGCTTGTTGGTGCCTCATCTTTATCATTATCCGCGTTTGTGGATGTTTTATAAGCATATTGTATTATATTATTCCGCTTTTTTCGCTTTCTTCTTTCTTCTAACAATACCTCAACAAACTCCTTACATTCATGTTCGCAGGCAATATATAAAGGAGACTTCCCTAAATAATCCCATATATCAATTTTGGCTCCTCCCTTTAATACTAAATAAAATAAATATCTATTTTTTTTACTAATAGCTAATGATATAGGTAAAGTCCACATATCTATTCCTGCATTATCATCTGTTTCTATTGTTAATGGTGTATTAGATAATAATTCACTACCTTTATCTCTAACTAGATATACAAGATTATTATTTTTATACTTTTCACTTTTGCTTAACTCATATAATTCTTCTTGTATTTTCTTACTTAATTTAATACATATTTTTATATTCTCATTTTTTAATGCTACACTATATCCCTTTACATATATATCTAATCCAATACTTTCTAGAAAGCATTTACTACCCCATGAACCTAAAATATCTAAATTAGGCTGTACAAAATGTGATTGTATATATGGATCATCTACAGTTATTAAATTTTTATAACCATTCGAAAATGGACAATCATCACAATCACATTTAAAATTAATTTCTTCTGTTGTATATATACAACTTTTCCCATTACATCTACATTTATTTAAATTTTTTTCTTCATCATCTTCCTCATCATCATCGTCATCATCTTCTTCCTCTTCATCAAATGTATTAACATTATTATGTAAAATATTCATACAGAATATATTTTCCGCTGTTAATAATTTTGTTTTCTTATGACAAATTCTGGTCTTCTTTTTGTTATCTTCAAAAGATTTCTTTTCTAATTTTTTCTTCTTATAATTACTACCAATATTATTATTACTATTGTTTCTTTCCCCATCGTTGCCCATTACGCTATTTTCATCGTTCAATTGAATATTCTTTTTCATCTTTCCATTATTTTGATCTACATAATAATAATAGTTATTATTATTATTATTATTATCATTTATATACCTATTTTTATCCCTTCTTTGATTTTTTTCTTCATCAACTTTTCCATTTTCTTCTCTCGCACATTTATTATCATCTTCCTGAATATATTCATATACATCTTTATATATATCACTATCATACGTGATGGAATCGTCATCATGACTATTATTGTTCATTTTAATTTTATATTTATTTTCTTGTGATTCTGAACCCTTTTCTGAATCATTACAATTTTGTGCATCCAATAGGTTGCTCTGTTCCATTAAATGACTATTGTTCTTTTCTTGATCATTATGACTATTCGATTTTGAATTAATTTTTTTTAATTCTTGATTGTTTATCATAGTGTCTTTCCTTTTATTATTATTATTTATACTTGGGGCGTAATATTCACTAGATAAGAAATGATCTAAGATATCTTTTTTGTCATGTAAGCTAACATTGTTAATATTATTATTATTATTGTCGTTATTGTATCCATTTATATTATGATCATTTTTTATTTTATTATTAAGATAACCCCACTTATTTTGAACATTCGATAATTCTACAAATTTCTCAATGGAATCATGAACATTTTTTTTTTTTAACAGATCATCATTATCTGTACTCCTTTCAAATATTTTATCTTTATCTGCATCAACATTAGAACCATGTAAGTGATCTGTTTCTTGCTCTTTTTTATTTGTGATTTTGAGATTTGCTTCTTTTGCACCCACGTTATTTTGTATTTTTGTGGAGTAACCAAAATGTTTAAAGGTATTAAAAAAGAAATTATTAAATAAATTAAAATTATTATTTGTTTCTGATTGACTAATACTACATTCTGTTTCACTGTTTAATATAGACTTTAATTTCTTCCTATTATTATTATTATTATTTAAATGATGATGATTATTATTATTATTATTATGATTATGATTATTATTATTATTATTATTATCATTATGAGTATCAAGATGA
>NC_033651.1:992304-993296 GCF_001601855.1 Plasmodium reichenowi | reverse complement strand
TTTTTTTTTTTTTTTTTTTTTGATTAAGTGTTTTACATGTATAGAATTTACAAATTACGTACAGTCAAAAAGTTAAAAAAAAAAAAAAATTTAATGAGACCATTAGTTTTAGCATAAATATTAATATTATCTTAAAAGCCTTATCCAAAATATAATAATATTATATGATTTTGCGTACTCGTATTTATAGATAAATTTATATGTTTAAAGAAACACTCTCTCTATATATAAATATATATATGTATGTATGTATATATTTTAATATGGGTAATTAAATATATTACTTATATTTTTTAATATTCTCCCTTTTTATTAAATTGTAAAAAAAAAAATAACCTTCATTTTTATAAGTTCAAAAAATTATAAAAATATATAGTCACATTTACTAAAACGTTCACAATTTATTTCAATTTAAAAAAAAAAAAAAATAAATAAAAAAACAGTAAAAATATAATATGTAATATATATATATTAGTTTACATAATTTATTCAAATAAAATATCGAATTCGTATTAATATATATGAAAAAAATAAGAAAAAATAATCGCATACAAAATTTTCTTCTCTTTTAATTTTACATAAATAAAATTTTCTTTTTAATAGTAAAGTATGAAGTTAAAAAGAAAGAAATTTTATCATTCCATATATCTCTAAAAAGGAATCTTCTAAAAAAATGTATGCTTCTACATAAATATATGTATAAAATGTAAAACAATATATATTATATGTTGCGAATTTAATACATTTTTTCTTTTGTGTTTTATTATTTCCATGTTCCAAATTTGATCCCTTCCCATTACATAATGAACAAAAAGACATACAAAAAAAAAAATAATAATAAATAAATAATAAATAAATAGAATAAATATAAATTCATTGTTATATAATTCGTGAATAACAGTTTTATGTATGTGTCTTTTTATACCTTATAAATAAGGAAAAATATATCCTTGTGATTTAATGTAATATATAAATCATATATTTTGTAAAAT
>NC_033651.1:985901-992204 GCF_001601855.1 Plasmodium reichenowi | reverse complement strand
TGTTAATATTTTTTTTTCAATGATGTGAATATAATACAAAATGACAGTGTCTATTTTTTCCATAAAAAAAAAAAAAAAAATTTAATGTATCACTACATTATTTTTAATCCTAACAAATAACTTTTAATAATATACAAAGAAAAAAAAAAAATAAAATAAAATAATTATTAACTACTAAAAAGTGCAGTTCGGTGCTGTGCTTATATATTTGATCTTTTTCATCTTAAAAATTTTACATATCAAAAAAAAATGTACACATATATATATATATATATATATATACATTTATGTATGTATATAATTCCAATTATGTATTATATATAATTATACCAAATATATTATATACAAATTTTTGCCCCTTTTAATGTTTATGTTAAGGGTAAGGCATCTTTTATAACATAATACCTATTGGGTGAGAGAAAATTTTTTAATTCAGAACGTGTTAACCAAGCCACATCTTGTATATCTTCGTTCATTAATACATTCCATGTTGTATGTTGTTTTATGTAATGAGCCCTATAATAAAAAATTTTTCTTCCTATAATTTCGTTTTCTAAAAGTGGAGTTTTAAATTTCCTTTTTTCATAAGTACAAGGTGAATAACCTATAAAAAAAGGTAACGTATTACATTTTAATTGTTGCATACATAAATATTGTAAATTTTGTCTGATTGAATAATTTTTTTTAAAATCCATAATTGGGAACATCCATTTATTTAAGTGTTTATATTTCACTAATAAATATAAAAAATCATTTGGTTTTCTTTTTATATTTTTATAATCATATTCATTAATATTTTCATCCTTTTTATTTTTCTTATCTTTTTCATGACTTTTTTTTTTTTCCTCTTTTTTTTTAAATATATCTTGTATACCTTCTAAAGAAAATAATTTTTCTAAATTTTCGTGCTCCATAGAGAACTCATTAATAGATTCCATATTGTTCACATTATTATTTGTTATATTATCTAATTTATGTTTCGTATTATTATTATTATTATTATTATTATATGTATTGTTCTTCATATGTTCATTTTGTTCATCCAAATTCTCCCTTTCATTATTACCATCACCATCATCATCATTATTATCATTATCTTTTTGCTTTTCATTTAAATTGCTTAAATTATATTTCATATGAAAAAATTCCTCATTTACATCTAAATTGTTATTTGTTTTTATTAACCATTCATCTTTAAAATTCTGAAAATCTTCTTCAAATTTTTCTTGAACATAATTTATAGGAAATCTATCTATACATAAAGACACTTGTATTTTATATTTTTCATGGACAACTATTAATTTCTTCCCATCTTCTATATTTACTTTTGTTAACATATCATCCTCATTATTTTCGTATATTTCATGTTCTTTTTTATTAACAAAAATACTATAATTTTTTATATTTCTATATAATACATTATTCAGAGTTAATATTTTTTTTGATACTCTTTTTTCTATAAGCCATTTAACCATTTCTCAAAATATATTCTTTTCCTCTTTCTTTTTATTATTATTATTATTTTTTTTTTCTTTCTTATTTTGCACATATAATATATGATTTTTCATTATAAACTGATTTACCAAAAAAAAAAAAAAAAAAAAAAAAAAAAAAAATTATATAATATATATATATATATATATATATGTATGTATAACACATGAGAATAACTTCCAAATATAATTACAATTAAATAATATATTTCTTCACATATTTTTTCATATCTATTTATATATTATTTCTAAAAAATAAAAAAGCATTTTTTATATTCAAAAATTATAACATCAAATAATAATTAAGCAAAAAAAAATAACAAAATAAAACACAAAAACATTATACATAATCGTATATCAAAATAGTTGAAATATATATATATATATATAAATATTATGTGAAATATTTTTCCATTCTGAAGTATCATAAAAACAATATTTTATTTATAAAATATGTATAACATTTAAAATATATGTGTATCTATTTAATTTAATAGAAAAAAAAAAAAAAAAAAAAAAAGAACACGAAATTCATTATATTCTTATGTTTATATATATTTCTTTTTTAATACCTAATATTATATTGTAACCTAATTTTTCAGGTGTGGATTATATATATGTAATATTATATACAAACATATTAAAAGTTAAGTTGTAAATAATTATTACCATGTCAAATCCTTATAAATATACATTATTATTTATTTAATGTGATGTATGAAAAAAATGTCTAATAATAATTTAATTTATATTTTAAATAAATAAATAAAATTGAATACATATATATCATTATAAAAAGCATATTTTATCAAGTTCAAATCATTTATAGTGATAATAATAATCTTGAATATTAAACGCATATATGAGGCATTAATATTATGTTTCCAGTTTATTTTGGTGTAGAATATTACTATTTAGAAGGTGAAAAATAAAATAAAATATATGTAAATATATATATATATATATTTTACATATATATCTTTTCTCTTTTTCAAGGTATTTAATTTTTTATATCAAAATGAAATTATATATGCATATAGTTCAGTTTATATATATATATATATATATATATATATATACATCAAATTTTATAATTTTTATTTTTTGATATTTTCATTTAAATTCGGGATGCATTATAAAAATATATCAAGTTACAAAAATATATTAACAATTTATTATTATTTAAATATTTCCTTAAACCTGTTTTCACTTTTTTTATAATTATATAGATATACGTTTGTTAATTTCAAAAAAACGTATAAATTTATAAATACATAAAGTATTATCTATAATAGTACATGTAAGGTATATAAATATGAAAAATTATTATTATAATAAATCTCATCAACATACATTAAAGAAAGGCAAAGGAAAAAAAAAAAAAAAAAATACACATATAATATAAATATACACACACAGACATATATACATATATATATATATATATATATAATATATGTAAAATATATGTGTCTATATATTTATTCATTTATATATACATTTATATGTTTATTCAATTTGGACAACTTTCATTAAGTTGGTACCTCCAGATACTTCTTCTTTAATTCCGTGAATAGCAATAACGCTATCACCAACTTTTGCCATATTTCTTTGTTTTGCGATTTCAATAGCATTTCTAATAACAATATCTGTTCCTTGGAATGAACCTACTTTAATGCATGTAACACCTCTGTGTACGTTCAAACATCTAACAGTTGAATCAGAAGCACTAAGGGCTAAGATGGTACAACTTGGTTTATATTTGGCAATTAATCTTGCAGTATAACCTGTTTCTGTTAAAGCTATAATTAAAGAAGCTTGAATAGATTCTGCTGTTTCTACAGCTGATCTAGCCACAGCTTCTTGAACACTAATTGGTGTTTCAATTGCATTTACCAATGATTGATATAATAATTTATAATCAATGCATGCTTCTGCTTCTAAACAGATTTTGGACATAATAGTAACAGCTTCCACTGGAAATTTACCACCTGCAGTTTCTCCTGAAAGCATAACACAATCAGTACCATCTAAAACAGCATTGGCTACATCTGTAACTTCTGCTCTTGTTGGTCTTGGGTTCTTGGTCATGGATTCTAACATTTGAGTGGCAGTGATAATTGGTTTACCTTGTAAATTGCATCTATAAATGGAAGGAAAAAATAAATACATAAATTTATGAATGAATAAACATAAACATATATATATATATATATATATATATATATATATATATATACATATGTATATTTTTCAGTTAGGTGAAATATGTTATCTTAATTTAACACTAAATGATTTTGATACATGTGACGTATAAATATAAAAACAAAATACTTCACACATAATCAATCAGCTGACTATAATAAGATAAAAAAACAAAAGAATCTGAACAAAACGTTCAAAATCACAATAATTTCATTTTTTTTAGTATATGCATCATATGTGAATGTATAAAATCATTTTCTAATTTTATGCATTATATTTGATGCAAAGGGTTATGGAACTAATAGCTGATGCGGTGTATGAACTTATTAGATAAACAGAATTACAAATAAGGAGAAATATAATTGCACAAAATTATTACACAAATATACATATATATATATATATATTTTTCTTAATTTTCTTACTTTGATATCATCAATTTTTGTGCCAAGAAAACTTTTTCTGGAGAAATTTCCATTCCTAAATCTCCTCTTGCAATCATGATACCATCAGATTCAGCTAAAATTTTATCGAAATGAATAATACCTTCAATATTTTCGATTTTGGGAATAATTTTGATATGTCTTCCTCTTGGTCCTAATAAGTTTCTAATTAAACGGACATCATCGGCTGATTGAATAAATGAGGCAGCAATAAAATTACAACCCATTGGTATAGCAAAATTTAGTATATCATTTTTATCCTTTTCGCTAATAATTGGTAAATCAACCTTAACATTTGGTAAATTCATATTTTTCCTTTCACCAATAACAGCTGTATTTAATACTTCTGTAATAACATGATCTTCATGTGTTTCTAAAACTTTACAACTTACTGATCCATCAGCTATTAATATAATATTTCCTGGCTTCACACTTTGTGGTAATTTCTTATAGGAACATGCTATACAACTTTCATCACCTAAAAATTCATAATCGGTTACTAATTTTAATTTACTACCTTCTTTTAAGTGAACTTCTTTATTTTTTAAAAACCCTGTCCTGATTTCTGGCCCTTTAGTATCTAACAACATTCCTAATAAGCAATTTGGCCTCAATTCTTGGGCTTTTAACACGTTGTTAAACATTTCCTTGTGATCTTCATGGCTACCGTGAGAAAAGTTAAAACGGCAAATATCCATACCTAAAAAAAATAAAATAAAATAAAATAAAATAAAATAAAACAAAGCATATCACGCAAAATGTATATTACATTATTTTATATTATATTATATGTCAATGTCAAAAAGGTCTTAAAACATACAAGGATGAAAAGTATATATGATAATATATATAAACCTCATACTATATAATAACATACACATAATATGACATTATACATATAAATAAATAAATAAATATATATATATATATATATATTATATTTTAATTTCTTGATATTATGACAATTTTACACTACAATCAATTACCTGCATCAATCAATTTAACAAGTGTTTCAACAGATTTACATGCTGGACCTAAGGTACATACAATGTGTGTTTTCTTAGAACGTAAATTCACATTATTGGGTTCTAAAATTTGTCTCAAGGTTATGTTAGCAGCACTTTGCATACTGGCACCTGCGGCGGAGTTTTTGTACTTAAATGAACTCATTTTTTTGTTTATATATATGTATATATATATTAAATTATTTTATTTTAAAAATTATTATAATAATAATAAGAGGAAAAAAAAAAAAAAAAAAAATTAAAAAAACAGGATAATCAGAATCTATAATATTAATATTTATTAAAATATACTTTCTGTTTTGTTTTTTTATTTTTTTTAACTATATTTTATTACTTAAATATATATGTATATATAATATACCCTAGTAAAATTTATACATATATATAATATATATATATAATTTAATATATTTATAAAAATATTATTTATGATTATTATAGTTTTATTATTTAAATTTATTATTTTATTTTAATTTTTTTCTTTTTTTTTTGTGTTTCCTTTTAAGAATATTTAAAAATTTATTATTTTTTATATTTTTTTTGATAAATTTTGTAGCCTTTTTTTTATATATTACTTCTATATAAATAATAGTTCTTTCTCTTTTTTTTTTTTTTTTTTATTTATTAAAATATGATAAACAGGATACTAAATAAATAATAATATGAAGCTATAAGAAATAAATATAAAAAAATAAAATAATTATCTAAAAGAAGGGATATATATATACAAAAATAATTATTTTAAAAGAGATACCATTTAAAAAAAAATAAGAAAGAATATTATATATATGTACTATATATATATATTATATATATATATATATATATAATACATACATTATTAAAATTACTTTTTCCTTTTTTATTTTTTTTTTTTTCTTATATTTTTAAATGCAAATATAAATATAAATATAATAAATATCAATCTGTAAAATGAATTATTACCATCTATTATATTATAAATATATTATATATATAATATACACGCATAGGTTTATATATATAATTATATTATATTTTTTAGAAATTATAGAAAAATTAATATATAATTTATATACCTAATTGTAATATATATTTTTTTAAATAAATAATTTTACAAATACATTTAAATATAAAATGCCAAAAGCAAAAAAAAAA
>NC_033651.1:978847-985612 GCF_001601855.1 Plasmodium reichenowi | reverse complement strand
AAAAAAAAAAAAAAAAAAAAAAAAAAAAAAAAAAAGAAAAAGGGGTGATTAAATAATATATTATTGATATATATATAATAATATATATATTTAAAAGAATATATATTCCGTTTATCTTTGCAAAAATATATAAGGTATAATAGAGTTCATAGGTGTATATGAAAAATAAAAGATATTATATATTATATTATTTTGGGATATAACATTTATACATATATATATATATAAATGCTATTAATTTTTTCACTGGTATTTTATAATATATACAGGAATAATAAATATTACATATATATATATATATATATATATATATATAATATTTTTTTCACATAGGTTACCAAAAAAAAAAAATATATATTTTTTTATATAATATAATTATTCGCATTAACTATGTTTAATAAATAAAAAATAAAATATTTATCCCATAAACAAAATATAAAATAATAGTTCATAAAATAAATTGGGAATATCTAGTATCACAAAGATGTATATAAAATATATTTTTTTCACTAGAGATAATATGAATTTTTTAAAATAATATCAATAAATAAATATATATATAAAATATATTATATTATATATATATATATATATATATATAATTTTGATATAATGTGTATATGTTTTTATTAAAATATTTATATATATTTTTTTTTTTTCTCTTATTTTTTTCTTGAGGGATATAATTTATTATATATAATAATATGTAATTATTGGATTTATTTTTTAATAAGCTCAATTTCATAAATTAATAAAATTCACGGGTGTATAAATATATTGAAGGTTTAAAAATTGAGCTAAATAAAAATATTATAAAATAATAATATATATATATATATATATATATTTTTTCCTTTTTTCGGGATAATTTTTTTTTTCAGTATCTATTTAATACACATAATAAAATATTATTATATACACATATATTTATATGTATAACTTTAATTATGTTTAAAAAAAGAACATATAATATATATGTGCTTAAAATTAACATAATGGTAAAATGAATATTTTCAGTCCATGGGCATAAACTTTTTCTTTTTTTTAAAATTTGTAAAATGTTCATGTTGTATATATATATATATATATATAAGATATTTTTTTATAGGTATATATTTTTTTTGAAAAATATATACATTTAATTATTTATAATGTATTTGTAATTTTTTTTCTTTTTGTTATAATTAAGAACCATGCAATTAGGTGAACAAAAAGGTTATTTACTTATTAATTTATTATTATTATTTTTTTATTTTATTTTTTTTTTTTCTATCTTTTACACATCAAATGTTATGTATTAACAAGGCATGTAATATTTATATAATAATTTAAAATAGAAAGGTGTTATACGTTAATAGTTTTTTCTTCATATTTTAAAGCGGTAAAAGTATTTATTATTATACAAAATAATATGTATATAATTAATACACACATATATATATATATATATATATATATATATATATAAATATATAATAAGTTACTAAATAAAGATGGATAATAAAATTATATGAAACGATTCACATATATGAAAGATGTATATTTATTTGTAAAAAAATTTATGTACAAATGTTAACATATTCAAATATTAAAAAAATGTAAAAATATATTCAAAAACGTAACAGTTCACAACTGTAATACATGAAAAAATAATATATATACATATATATATATATATATATATATATATATATATATATATGTATATACATATGTATGTAAATTTTTATCTTTATGGATAATTTATTAAAAATACGTTTTTCCTAATGAGACAGCCATCTGTTACCTAATATAATTCTTAAATATTATATAATTCAAAGAAAAGATATAAATAAAAATATACACATATATTATTTTAAATATTTTGCACCTTTTTTAGTATACTATGTTATTTTCCTTTAGAGAAGCCTCTACTAATTTTACAAGGCTTTCAATATTTTCTCCTGCACTTGTAAATCCAGAATAATGAACAAATGTAAGACCAGGAATTTTTGAAACGGTTTGTAGTTGTTCATCTTTTAAACCTCTAAAACTAGCTGGAAATGGTAATCTTAAAACGAATGGTTCATTTTTTTTGGATATAGCTGTACACCTAAAATTATTATATCTATCCGAATATATACAATATAAAATTTCGTCTTGTATATTTAATTCTTGCTCTAGATCATATAAATGTTCTGTATAAGGACAATATTTTTGCAAATAAATTACCCTACCTGATTTATGAAAATTAAAACGATTAATTATAGATTCACGTACAATACTTTTTGCCATATACCATACATCTGAATAATATGTTACAAAATGTACAAATTCTTCTTTTACAATTTTTGCAGCTTCCATAAAACGTTCATTTTCATCTACGTCATCTTCTAAAAAAGTAGGGTTAAATCTATTAACCCTACATTGTATTGTGGTATTTATTTGGTATTTTGGTTGACCTTCATATTGATTTATACCATTATCTAAAGCATCAACTGATTCTATAAATGAAGTATATAACTTTTCATATAGTACATTTATTTTTTCTTCATCAGTAATACAAAAACCTTTTCTTAATACTTCTTTTCCATAATGTTTATATATTAAACCAGCACTACTTAAACGTATTGTATGCTTATCATCTAAAGTTCCTTCAAATTCTTTTTGATGATGATCATATCTTTTATTCTCATGATCATATACACCACCTACGTCAACTACAATATCACAAGTATCTAATTTTGTTTGATCACGTGTTCTTATTATTTTGGCATCTTTATATTCTGGTAAAAATTTTAACATAACCGTAGCCAATATTTCATCTGTATGAAATCGTCCGGAATGCGTACCTATAACTTTATTCATAGTGGAATATAAAAAAAAAGATGAATATATAAGATTTTTTAAACTTAATATATTTTTCGTATATTTTCTTGCTCTCAATGATTTATTTCTAAAAGAATTTCTTGAAAATAATGCATTATTATTAAAATGTCCTATAAATGTTTTCATCAAATAGGAATATACTAAAAGGAAAAAATATTTATATGCTTTACCACAAAATAATAAAATAACTTAACTTAAATGTACATAGTAAGGGATAAGGAACATCTATATATATATATATATATATATATAATATATTTATAATAGGTATATTATATATATATATATATATTATTTTATTTCTTAAAAACCCATAAATATATATGAAAGAATATTTTATAAAAAAAAAAAGGGGATTAATTTATTAAATTTTTTTTGCTACTTATATATATATATATATATATATATAATATGTTTTATTGTTTTATTAATTATTATTTATTTTGTACTTTTTTTTATTTTTTCATATAAAATTATAATACCATCTGATGGTCACATGCAATAATAAATAAGGTATGTATTAAAATATATATATTATATATATTATGTCAATATATATATATATATATATATATATATTTTTTTTTTTATTTATTTATTTGTTTACATATAGAATATATATACCACCCACATAATGTTTTAGATAACATATAAGAATTATGTAATTCTATATATATTTTTTTTTTTTTTTTTATGAACTTTTTAAAAAAATTATTCCAAATAGGCTTATAGAAATGTCTTATTAAATTGTCAATAATTTGTTTCTTCGTATCACAAAACATAAATTAGGTTTCTAAACTAAAAATATATATATATATATATATACTTATTATGTAAAATAACTTTTTATTTTACAATTTATACTTAATTGAATTCAAAAAAAAAAAAAAAAAAAAAAAAAAAAAAAACATATATATATATATATATATATCGTGCATATTTTCATTATATAAGTCATAATACACTATTAAATTACTCATATGTATATTTGTTGTATACATATCTAGATATATATATTGAACATATATATAGTTACAAAAAAAAGTACAACCTTAAGTATAATATATATATATATATATATATATATATATACATATGTACAATATATTTGTGTATTCAATTTATTTTAATATATAGTAAAAAGAAGAAAATTCTAAATATTACGCTTTTAAAAGCATGTTAAAATATATCTTCCTCGGTATTGGAGGATCAGTAAGTGGATGGATGTTTAGAGATGTAATTGTACAGCTAGCTAAAAATATAAATAGTGAAAATGCATTGTTAATAAATAAATTTGTTTGTAGTAAAGATGATTTTTATACTAGTATATTCAGTGATTTGAAATATTGTTTTGATTCATTAGAATTGAAACCAGGTTTTAATAATTATAATATTTATTTAAAAGAAGATGATTATTTTTTAGAAACATTATATATGGAAAAATGGACTAGTGTTCATAATATGAATGAATATATAAATAGTGATGAAAATAAAAAGAAATTATATGATCTGAAGAATAAAAATATATTTTTTTCTCCAACCTTATTTGTATTGTTAAAAAAATATAGTGGGTCTTCTACACCAGAATATTTGAAGGTATTTCAAGATGGATAAATAAAGAAATATGTGTAACTATAAATATATATATATATATATATTTATATATGTATATATGTGCATTATATTTTTAATTTTTATATGTATATATTTTTTTATTTATTTATTTATTTTTTTTTTTGTGGTACCTTAGTATATGTATTTGTATACACACATATGTATATATTTATTTTTATGGTACATATGTTCTACTGACATATTTAAAAGATTAATAGATCCTGAACGTTTATAATATGAAAAAAAAAAGTATATATATCTTTATAAATAAATAAATAAATATATATATATATATATATATATATATATATATTTGTGTGTCTAAGCTTATGGGCGTACACATGAATATGGATGTTGCCTAAAAATAGCAAATATTTTTATATATAATATATGATCCGTTACAAGAAGGAGGTGTTATATTTTATGTTATTGAAAAATATGTGATATGCTTGTAAAAAAAAAAAAAAAATAAATAATAATAATACATAAGTACATACATATATACATATATATATATATATATATATATATATATATATATATATATTATTTACTCATTTGTCTTTTTATTCATTCATTTGTTCTTTTTCTTGGATTTTGCCGGTTGATGTTCGTCCTGGTACATTGATATTTCAGCCGTTAATGATTTAATGAGTGTTTCCTTTTCTCTCAATTTTTGCTTAATATTATTAATATCCTGAATATTTGTATTTTTGGCTTTATGATTTAATTCCTTCTGTAATTGTTCACATTCTTTTGTTTTTACATCTATAAGTATGTTTTTCTTGACAGTTTCTTCTGTTTTTTCTATTAATTTTTTTTGAACAATTTTTAATTTTTGTATTAAATCAAAAGACGTAGGATCATTGCCTTCTAGATTTCTCCACCTATGTATGTTGATTGGATTTTCCATTTCTTCTGTTAATGTTTTAACTTTATTTTGTTCATCGATTAGACTTTTTTTAAGATTATTGATTTCTTGTTTATTGTTATTTAATAATTGTTTTGATATATTTGTTAACTGATTTGTATTTTTTAATTCTTCAATTTGTTTATTTAAATTTTTGATTTGTTTTAATTCATTTTGATGTTGTATAATTAGAGTATCATGTGAGGTTTGTAATAATTTTAACTTTTCTTTTAATATATTAATTTCTTCTGATTTATCGTTAATTTCTTGATTTAAATTATCTTTTTCTTTTTTAATAAGGTTATAATTTTTATCTATATTTTTAATTTTCATATTTAATTCATTGATTTCATTTTCAAGTTGTATAATATTTTTTTTATTACTGGTTTGTTGTGTTTTTATATTTTCTTGTTGATTTTTATATTTATCAATTTGTTCTCTATATTTATCATTTTGATTTATTAATTGTTTTTTTTCATCATTTAATTGATTAATTTGATTTTCTAAATTTTTCTTTTCATTCTTTAAGAGTTCAAATTCATTGCATTGTGTTTTAAATTTTTCTTCAACAATATTTAATTTTTCTTTAGTTTCTATTAAATTTTTATTTGTATTAATTTTTTCATTTTTAATATTTTCCGTTATAGCCTTTTCTTTAGATAAATCATTTTTTAAAGAGTTGACAATTTTTATATATGTATTAATTTTATTATCTCTAGTTAATAATTCACTACTACTATTAATAAATTTATTATTTGTTTGAGTTAATTCTTGTAATAATTTTTCTCTTTCTTTATTTAATAATTGTATTTCTTCATTTAATTTATTTTTATCTTCTATTCCTTTTTTAATATCCTTTTCTAAATTGTTCTGTACAATTTTGTCTTTTTTTGCTATTTCTGTATTTTTTTTTATAAGATCATCAATTTTTTCAACTAATTTTTTGGTTTGTTCCTTTTCGATAATTAAATCATTGATATCTCTTTTTTGTTGTTCAAATTTATTTTGTGTTTCTTGTGTAAGGTTAAGTATTGTTTGTATTTCGTATGTTAATGATTTGACATGTATACTCAATGATTTTTTTTCTTTTTCTAGCATTTTCATTTTATAAAATTCTTGATCTAATTTAATTTTCATTTTTGTATTATTATTATTTAAGTTATTAATAAGATTATTATTATGTAAAATTTCATTTTCTTTTATTTTATTTTCATTAGTTAATAATTTAAATTTTTTATTTAAATCATCCATTTTTTGTTCATTTTCATTATTTTTTTTCATTAGATCTTTTTGTTTTTTTTCTAATAAATCTATTTTATCTAATAAATTTGTCTTTTTATTTTCTAATTCTTTATTTTTATTTATTTGAGATT
>NC_033651.1:968315-976247 GCF_001601855.1 Plasmodium reichenowi | reverse complement strand
AAAAAAAAAAAAAAAAAAAAAAAAAAAAAAAAATATATTTAAATAAAAAAAAAAAAAAAAAAAAAAAAAAAAAAAAAAAAAAATTAAAAATAAAAAAAAAAAAAAAAAAAAAAAAAAAAAAAAAAAAAAAATGTGAACACACACATTGAATATAATTTAATAAATAAATAAATATATATATATATATATATTTGTTCATTTTTATAAGTGCCCTATTTACAATTTATCTCCTTGACGATTGTTTATTAAAAAATTGAAGACCGATAATTTTAATTTTACTCAACTTTTTTCTACTTTTTTTTTCAGGCACCTCTGGATTTACAGGTTTATTGGAATTATCGACAATTGTAGACTTGAAATTCACATCGTTTTTTTTTTCATTTTTATTTGTATCCAAATCAACAGTATTAGTTATATTTCCTGTTGATAAAGAAACTTGACTAAAGAAACTGACCTTATTTTGATATGAATCATTTATAACAATATTATCAAAATTGTTTTCTTCATTTTTATCATCTGAAACGAATTTATTATATGAACTCCTAGATAATCTAGTACTTATAGATGTTGTAGAATATTTTTTATATTTTGAAAGCGCATGATCAAATCTTTTTGGAAATATGGATTTTATACTAATAGCACTTTTTTTATTATTATTTGTCTTATTATCTAAAGGTATATAATTTTCACTTTTTGAATTATCACAAATTGTATTACTTTCACATGTCATATTATCACAATTAATATTACTTTTTTCCACATATTCTTTGGATAATATATTGCTCAATTCATCTTTACGCATAGAAATAAAATTTACATCATTTATTTCTTTTTTTTTCTTTTTCTTATTCTTTTTACTCTGTGTCTCCTTATCACATGGGGAGAAATTCATAGTTACTTTACTTAAAATTTTTTTTTCTATATATTCTCTTTTCTCATTTTTTTCCATATCTTCTCTTTCTTTAAATAATCTATCTGTTACCTTAATTTTATGTGGTTGTTTTAAACGTCCTTTTGTTTCACTGCTTTGTTTTAATTTCCCTTGTTCTTCACTAATTTCCACCTCTTTATGTTTTTGTTTAACATTTTCTATTCCTTTTTTTTTTAAATTTGCTTTATCACCACAAGGATTCTCAGGTTCACCGTTCTTTTTCTTCATCACCATTATCATATTATTATTATCATTATTTTCAATATTATTATCGACATTATTATCATTATTATCGATATTATTATCATTATTATCAATATTGGTGTTATTATTATTATTGTCATTATTTTCCTCTTTAAAACCTTTTTTTTTATTTTTGTCCATCGATGAAGTTTTTATATATTCATCAAAAATAGATTCACAGTTATTATATATATTGACCTCTGGATAATTATATTCTTTTGAAGTATTATCATGTGATATTTTATTTTTGTTCTTATTTTTATTTTTATTTTCCATTATTTCAATTTTTTTTTTTTTTTTTTTTATATTTACACCTTTTTCTGTTTTTAATATGATATTTGGATCATGTTTATGATGCCCTATTTTTATATTATTATTATATTCTTCCTTCATATCATCTACATATTTACAACTACTTAAGCGTTGAATATTTTCAAATTTATTTATTATTTTATCTGTAGAAGGATTATTATATAACCTTTCCTTTTTGATTTCTGCTTCCTTTTCATTCATATTATTTTTTATTATTATATTACTTTTATTTTTGTGATTATCCTCTTCATTATATTCATTATTTGTAGAAACAATCTGATGAGAAGTACTAATTTGAGGTGGTACATTTTCTTTCAAATATTTTATATACTCATTTATACATTTAAAATTCGATTTGACAAGTATAACATTTTTTAAAAATGGGAATCGTTTCGTAATATAATTAATTGTTATATTTGATAAAAATAAATTTTTTATTTTAAAAATCCATTTATGTATACTATCAATATGTACAACATATTTATTTTTAAAATTTATAAATTTATTATTTTTCAAAATATGAACATTTTCAATATCATATTCTTCATTTTTCATATAATTCACAAATTGCTGTTGTAATAATAATTCCTCTTCATTTAAAATGATATGTTTTTTTTTCTTTTTCTTTTTCCTCTTATGATAATAGTTATTATGGTGATCGCTACTAATATGTTTGAAGTTATAGCTGTTAATATGTTTTAAGTTATCGCTAACAGTATGTTTTAGGTTATCGCTGCCAATATGTTTTAGGTTATCGCTGCCAATATGTTTTAGGTTATCACTACTAATTTGTTTTAAGTTATCACTACTAATTTGTTTTAAGTTATCACTACTAATTTGTTTTAAGCTGTCAATACTCATACTTTTTACCATATCCTCGTGTACATTTTGCTTGACAATATCTGCATCTTCCTTATGGTTATCACTAGTATCTCCTTCTATACATGCGCTCCTTTCCAAATTTGCAGAATTTGAATCATTTATTAGAATATCACTATACCGATGATTATCAATTATCCTTTGATCCTTCGGCACTAATATTACATGCATAGAATAACCAGATAGAAATATATTATAAATATGATCATTATTAAAAATATTTATTTTTTTTTCGATAACTGCTTTATTATCTTGAGTTTTCCTTTTTTGTTGTTGTGATATATAACAACTTGGATAAAAGTGGAAAGGATAAAAATTATTAATTTTATCGTCCTGAATTCCTCCATATTTTTTTTCTAATTGAGTTGATAATATTTCTTCTCTTAAATAATCTGCATAATTGTTATCTAATATTTTTAATTTTTTCGTCATATAGGTAGGTGCAAAATTTAGAAATGATTTTCCAAATGTTTTTAAAATTTTAGGTGCCTCAAGAATATACATTCTAAATAATCTACATCTATATTTAGAATTCATAATTTCTAACAATTTCATAAATGTTGTCATAGGGAATTTTGATATAGATATACCAGAACAATCAATTATTGATATATAGTTTTCTATTTTTCCTGGGATACATAAATATTTTAAAAAAAATTCAAAACAGAAAAAAAATAAATTAGATAAATCATCAATACTTAATAATTCAACTTTTAATAAATTAATAATTAATATTGGCCTACATTTTTTATCTCTCCCATGCCAATACATAACTCCTTTATTTATATAAAATATCACATCTTTTTCTTTTATTGGTAAAATAGATGATAACCGAAATTCATAATTACTTTTTATTAATTCCATGGCTTTAGAAAAATCAAATTGTGCTGAATATAAATAACGTAAGCATTCATTTTCGAAATATATTTTATTAATTTTTAAGCATCTACTCTTACAATATTTTCTAAATTCACTTATAGCTATTTCTTCTTCTGATGTTATAAATGTATTATGAAATATAAACCGTAAATTCGTATTCTTATCATACACATCATCAATGTCAGGTTCAAACATAAACACTTCGTCATCTATGGTGTGTTCATTTATATCTTTTTCAATAATAACTTTTCCTTTTGAAAGTTCCATACTTTTCTTTTTTTTCTTCCTTTCTTATTTTGTCCATACAAGTATAAATGGATAGGTATTATTTTATATATGTAGTTTATATATATATTTCTTATATAATCAAAATATATAATATGTACATATATATGCGCCTTTAATATATATATATATATATATATATATATATATATTCTATTAATAAAATATTCATACCAAATGATAAATATATTTCATATTATCAGTATGCAACCTTATTTTTTTTTTTTTTTTCAATTTTTTTATAAATTCATACATTTGTACACAAAAAAAAAAAAAAATAAATAATTAAAATTATAAATGTAAATAAATAAGTAAATATAAATATAAATAAATAAGTAAATATAAATATAAATAAATAAGTAAATATAAATATAAATAAATAATTAAATAAAAGTGTAAATATATATAATGTTTATAATTTTTACAACACACAATGTACATTTATATATATATATACATATGTATGTTTCTTTTTCAAATATGTGTATGAATTTTCATTATTTTCATTTTTATTGTTTTTATTTTATTATATTCCTCTATTTGAACGTTATTATAATTTTCATATTACTCCTATTCTTCTTATAAAATGTTATACTGAACATTAAAAATTCCACATCATATATAATTATATATAAATATGTGTATATGTTTTTTAAACATGTCCTTCAAATGTTTTTTTTTTTGTATATTAATAAAAGAATAAAAAAATAAGTTTAAAATATAAATGGAAGTGAAAAAAAAAAAAAAAAAAAAAAAAAATACAATGAATGTGTATATATGTATATTATGTGTGTTTTCTTTATAAATTGTGTATAATAAACATTTACGCATATAAATATTATAAATAACATATATATATATATATATATATATATATATATATATAATATATTTTGTTTTAAAATTCAAATGGAAATTTTTTTTCTTTTTGCAATTATTTTATTATATATATATATATATTATACTTATATTATTTATTTATTTATTTATTTTCATTTATAATTAATTTTATTTTTTTTTCTTTTTGTGTACACCTGCATGAGCTTATAAATATATATATATATATATTCAAAAAAGGAAAAAAAAAAAAAAAAATAATAAATAAAGGTTTTCCTTCAATATAACATAAACAGGCCAATTAAATAAATACACAAATAAATATTTGTAAATTTGTATATATATATATGCATACAAAATAAGGCCAATAAAATATCTTAACAATATAGAAAAAATAAAAACATATAATATATATATATATATATATATATATATGAATTACTTCATATATGGATTATGTAAAAAATATATATACTTGAAAGATAAAAAATTTTCCTGTAAAAACAGTAGGGACAAAAAACAAACTCCATAATGTAAAAATTGGTAAATTATAATGAACTATGTTTATGTTGTCTATAAAGTAAAATTGTGTCATATTTATTAAAATTATAATCAAATTTTCTTCATAAATATAAAACTTCAAAAAATTTATATATGGAAAAAAATTATTTGATTCATTCGATATATATATTTTTATGTAGAGGCGAAAATTTTTAATTACCTCTCCTAAAAATAAATAAATATATATATATATTATATATATATATATTCCTTTTTATACATTTATAATTATATAAATATACTTCTATTAAAAAAAGAAAAACAAATTATACCACTTATTTTTAATATACATCATAAATAATAAATTAGTTTTATTCCCTTGTTCATATTTTTTCATCAATTTATATTTATGCTATTTACTTTTGTCAAATAAAGAATTTATTTTTACAAGCATATGCAACTGGCATATCAATTGAACTATTTTAAATTGAATATTATAATAAAATTTTAAAAATATTTTTAAACGTAGGCATATCATTTTTTATAATAAAAAACTTTCCACTCTATTATTTATTTTTGTATTTCGGGACGAATTAAATAAAAACAGTTGTATATAATGTGTATAATATTTGATATATGCCACAATGTTGTATTATACATATATATATATATATATATATGTATGTATTTTTTTATTTTTCTTTATAATTATTATATTTTTATTTTATTGTATGTTAAAATTATTTTTTATATTTCATTTCTTATTTTTTTTATATTTTACATATAATAAATCTTTCAACCATTTTTTATGTGAAAAAGGTTGTTCCTTAAAATAATGCTCCTGTTTTATATTCCCTTTAATTGATAAAAAAAAAAAAAAAAAAAAAAAAATTTAAATGAGAAAATACATTATAAAAATATATTATTTCCTGTTCTTTTATGTACTACAAGTAATGCTACAATTGTAAAAATAAAATAAAACAAACATAATAGTTAATATATGTTTCCCCATTCAAACATATGCATGTGCCATATGAATATTAGATGTAGATAAAAAAAAAAAAAAAAACATTAATCATGTCATAATATGTACTCCATGTATTTTCATATATAGGTTAACAGTAAAAGGTATACCTTCATTAAAAGGGGTATACCTGGAATATCCAAGAATTATTTTAAAGGTTTCAAGTTGTACAATTCGAGAGAAATGAAAAATCTTTGTGAAGTACTAAATAAAATATATAATATATATATATATATATATATATATATATATATATTTATATAGTTTTATAAAATGTGATATATACAAATTGTAAAAAATGATTAAAGTGATAATATATGTTATACATTTATTTTTATATATATTTTAATTTTCTTAATTCTTTTATTTTTTATTTAGACTTCTAGAGTGGTGTGCACTGGTGTAGGTGTAGTAACTGGATTAGGGATTGGCATAGAACATTTTTGGAAAAATATTATAAATGGATATACATCAATAGATAAAATTACAAAATTTGATATAACCGGTATGTCATGTGGTATTGGTAGTGAAATAAAGAAAAGCGATTTTAATGCTAGTGATTATTACACAAATAAAAAAGATGTTAATCGTAATGATGATTGTACTCATTATGCAGTCGCAGCCACACGTTTAGCTTTAGACGATGCAAAACTAAATTTGGAAAAATTAGACAAAGATAAAACAGGTACTATCATAGGTAGTGGCATAGGTGGACTAAGTTTTTTAGAAAAAGAAATGAGAACAATGTATGAAAAAGGACATAAAAGGATAACACCATATTTAATACCTGCAATGATAGCAAATACTCCATCTGGATATGTATCTATCGAAAACAATATTAGAGGGATCTCTCTTGGTATGTTAAGTGCATGTGCTACGTCTGGTAACACAATAGGTGAAGCTTATAGATATATAAAATATAAAGAGTATGATGTTATGATATGTGGTGGAACTGAAGCTAGTATAACTCCTATAAGTTTTGCTGGATTCAATTCATTAAAGGCTTTATGTACAGGATATAATGATAATCCAAAAAAAGGTTGTAGACCCTTCGATTTAAAAAGAAGTGGTTTCGTTATGGGAGAAGGTTCAGGCATCTTAATTTTAGAATCATACGAACATGCAATAAAAAGGAATGCGCCAATATATGGAGAAATTATTTCATATTCTTCAGAATGTGATGCATACCATATTACGGCACCAGAACCTAATGGGAAAGGTTTAACAAATTCTATTCATAAAGCATTAAAGAATGCAAATATAAACATAAATGACGTTAAATATATTAATGCACATGGTACTTCAACAAATTTAAATGATAAAATAGAAACCAAGGTTTTTAAAAATGTTTTCAAAGATCATGCATACAAATTATATATATCATCAACTAAAAGTATGACAGGACATTGTATAGGTGCTGCTGGAGCTATAGAATCTATTGTATGTCTTAAAACTATGCAAACAAATATTATACCACCTACTATTAATTATGAATATAAGGACCCAGATTGTGATTTAAATTATACACCTAATAAATATATTCATGCAAAGGAAAATATTGATATATCTCTCAATACAAATTTGGGATTTGGAGGGCATAACACAGCATTACTATTCAAAAAAATTGTAAAGTGATTGTTATGCAATTATAATAAGAATATGCGTATGATATAAAATATAAATAAATAACCACATACATATATAATATATATATATATATCATATTGTACATACTTGTATTTATATACACAATAATAATCAAATTTACATCTTATTAAAATCTCATCATGTATGTAAATATATATATAATATTTTCCATATTTTCATTATTATTATTATTACTTACACCAAGTTTAATTTATATATATTTTGTTGTATAAATAACAGTGAAAATTATGTCATTTATTTAATACGTATAAATAATCAAGAATAAACAGCAATATGTTTGTAACATATTTTTCCTACATTTTATTATACATGTGAATCATTTTATTTTATTAAAAAAAAAAAAAAAAAAAAAAAAAAAAAAAAAAAAAAATTA
>NC_033651.1:964041-968024 GCF_001601855.1 Plasmodium reichenowi | reverse complement strand
AAATTTGTATTATATAAATAAATATATATATATATATATATATATATATATATATATATATGTAATATTATTATTTTAATATTATGAATGTTCATTTTTTTTACAACATAATAATATATATATATATATATTTTTTTTTTTTTTATTTAAAGATACTTATATTTTATTATAACGACCATTAAATTAAATAAAATTTTCATAAATACATATATATATGATCATTATCCATTTTACATAACACCCATAAATGTAATTATTGATACAAATTAATTTTGAGAAGAAAAATATAAGTATATAAAAAAAAAAAAAAAAAAAATGTTTTTATAACTTTATATAACTAATTCGTTATAAGTAGCATAATTCGAATAAGTACGTTGTTTATTTGTAAGTCGTTAATTTAATTATTTTTATATATCATATAAAAAATAAAATGAAAAAGATAAAGTTGAATATTACAAGGGACGATAATAATTTAGAGAATAATATTTATTATGTTTGTGAAAAAAATATATTAATTTCAAATTTAACCTTAACAATTAATTATGATGAAAATAATATACAAGATGAACAAATAATAGATGAAAATGAATTCATAAATCAAAGTTCTAATAATATAGATAATAATGAAGTGACTGAAGATAATTATAAAAGTGACATAAATAATAATAAAAATAAAATTCTGAATATAAAAATAAGTTATAATGATGAATCGTTAAATAATTTATATATGAATAATATAATTTATAATTTGTATGATTATATATTTGAAAATAAAATTAATAATCTAAATATAAATAAAAATCACAAATGGAATATATTTATAAATATATATGTATATGAATATACACCATATATATATGATCATATTTGTAATGTTATAAATGTACATTTATCCATATTGTTGTTTCCATTATGTTTTTATGATTTCGATTCAAGATGGTATAGATGTATAGAAAATTTTGAAGAATTATATAAACATCTATTATGTACAAATAACAAAAATGGATTAAACGAAACATTAACACAACAACGTAATAAATATAATAATAATAATAATAATAATAATAATAATGATGATGATGATGTACAAATGAATAAGTGTACAAATCATAGTATATGTAATAATGATAAAGTAAAAACAGATGATATATACCTATTAGATAAATATGAGCAAAATAAAAATATCATTATTAATCAAATTGAAAATACCAATTTCGATTTATTTATTCAAATAAAAAATAATGAATTAGTTGGCTTCTTTAAAAGACTACTAATTAATTTTATTCCAATTATTAATACAGTTAATATAGAGGGGCAATTTATTTATCTTATCAAATATATAGATTATAAGCACTTCTTTTTAAATACTAGACAAAACGCTCATACCAATGAATATCAGAATATTAATAATATTCATACATTTTTAAACTTTAAACAGTATACATCATTTCAAAATGTAACGCAAAATGATTATAATAATGATTTGGATAATAATAATAATAATAATACACATAGTGAATATAATACAAATAGCATTAATATGAATGAAAATTATTATATCCTTTTTAATGCTGCAACGATTAGTTTTGATGAGCAGAATATTTTGACAAATTCTAAAGACATCATTCAATTTTATTACAACTTTATATTAAATTATGCAATGAATTATTATTTAAATAATTATTTAAAATAAAATTAAATGAAAATAACAAATATAAATAACAAATAAAAATAAAAATAAAAATATCTTATTTGCAATATATATATCATAACATACATATGTTCTCCTTTATTTCTTATCTATATATAAGGTCACCTGTCCCTTAAAATTTTCTCAGAAATAGCCCACAGTTCCTATAAAGGAAAATAAGAAAATTATAATGGAGATGCGTATGAACATATATATATATATATATATATATATATTTAAGTATATTCTTTTTTTTTTTCTTCTTTTTTTTTTTGTAGGTGTATGTATACATTTTAATGTTTTTTTTTTATCTTAAACTTTAAATTATATGTATGATCACTTAACAAATAACACATAAAAATATTTATACATATTTTTGTTTTTATGAACTTTTGAAACACATTTTCCGTATTTTTTATTTTGTACATATTTTTTTTTTCTTCATTATGTATTAAAATATAATACTATTTTAATTATTTGATATAGATATATATAATAATTACCTCAGATTTTTTCAGATCTTTTGCATAAGATCGAACATAGTCTGTTTTGCAATCAGAATAATACGACCCTTTAGCTAGCTGGTCACGATTTAGCAAACTCACATATCTAAAGAGACAAAGAAACAAACATAAAATAATATATAAATAATAAATATATATATGAGCTATATGTACAATATAAGCAATATATATCCTTTTCCTTTCTATTTATATATACTCTTTAATGAATATAAAGAAAAAAAAAAAAAAAAAAAAAAAAAACTTACAATATACTTTGTGCACCTTGTAAGGGCGTTTTTACAAAAAGTACATTTTTACATAAAGACCTAAACCAACATTGTTCATTTCGAAATAAATCTGTTTTTACTAATCCAGGATTGATGGACACTGTACATGCTTTCGTTGTTTCCTTCTCCAATCTATATATATATATATATATTTTAATATATGTATGTAAAAATAAAAATTACTTTTTGTAATAATTTATTATAATATATATATATATAATATTGATGATACCTGATTTGCAACTGCTGGGTGTAATAAAGCATACATAGTTTAGAAAAATTATATTCGCGTCTATATAATAAATTAGAATTGGTATCTGTTTTTGATTTGCTCTCAAAAATAAAATCATATTTCACATCCTAGTTAATATAATAATAAATAATATAAATAGATATATTTCATTTTTCATACAGTAAGTTTATTTTAAGAATATACAACAAAATATATGTAAAACTAACCTTCTCATTCAGCATAGCATGTGCTATGCTACTCATGTTAATAACTAAAGTGTCACAAGCTAAAATTCTTTTATACAATAAGTTAATTAAATAAAAGTGACCAAAATAGTTAACAAAAAATGTATGTTCCAAACCATTAATATATTCTAATGTTTGATTTAAGGTTCCTGTATATTAGGGTTTAATATATATTATATGGTGTAAAATAAGAGAAATAATAATACATAAAAATAAAAAAATAAATAAATAAATAAATATATATATATATATATATATATATATATATATATATTAATTATTATTACCTGCATTATTTACTATAATATCAATTTTGGGAAATTTTCTTAATATGTTATTTGCACATTTTTCTATGCTTTCATAACTTGATAAATCTAATTGAACAGTATTTATTTTAGCACTAGTAAAAAAAAGAAACAAAGAAAGAAATGGAAACACCATTATATATATATATATATATATATATATATATATATATATATATATATGTATGTATGTATGTATTATTTATGTATGGTTCATTATTCCTACTCTGGATATTTAGATAATAGATCCTTACGAAGTTCTTCCATACGTTTTATACATCTACAGGCTAGAATAATTTCACACCCATATTTCACATATTCTATAACTGCAGCAAGACCAATTCCTTTATATCCCCCTGAACGAATTCATTACATATATATATATATATATATATATATATATATACATACATATATTTTTTTTTAAATTATCTGGTTATTCACTACAATGTGAAAATCATTAATATAAGATTATTCATTTTAAAATAAAAACCAATCTTTTTTTCTTTTTAACCTGTTATTATTACAACTTTTCCTCTTAACTTGTTTTTATTTTTTAAAACATCTTTTACTGTTCCTCCAACATTTTTTTTTCTTAGCATAAAATAAAACGTAGTTATAATAATTCCATTTGTTAGGTATTCATATATTTTGTGATGAACAGTTAAATGATGTCTATAGTTGTTTAAAAATAAATATACATATACATTATAAAGAGGAA
>NC_033651.1:957486-963291 GCF_001601855.1 Plasmodium reichenowi | reverse complement strand
AAAAAAAAAAAAAAAAAAAAAAGAAAAGAAAAGAAAAGAATAATAAAAAAAAAAAGAATAATAAATAAAAAAGAATATTAAAATACAAAAAAAGAAAATCTAAGTTTTTAATTTTCTCCCCATTTATAAATATTGTTATATATAATATATATATAAATATATATATATCATATTTTTATTCATTTATTTATTCACACAGTTATATATAAATAAAGAGATAAAATTTCTTTTTACGTACAATATTTTTGAAATTTGAGATTTCTTTGTGTATTTCTGTGTTATAAATTATCAATTTTTAATATAATTAAAATATATATTTTTGTAATATTTACATTGTGTTTTTATGTTATATGTGTTATATTTTTGAGAAACCATATATATATAATAAATATATAAAACATATATATATATACATACATATAATAATCAGATTTATGTACGTATTATGAATTCCAAGACTCTGGAAATATTAAATTTGATGGATGAGAAGTCTTTCAAAAAGTGCGAGAAATTAATTAATGTGGGACTTAAGAGTAAAAAAAATGAAAGAATTTATTTATTATTAAAATGTTTACTACATTCATATTTAAATGAAATAAAGGAATGTAAAAGCATTCTAAAGAATATAGATTCTGATGAATTGGATGAGAACATGTTTTATATATTAGTAAATATATATAGTAATATAAATGAAGAAGTAAAATTAATAGATATATATGAAGATATTTTAAAAAAAGTGGACGTTAATAAAAATAATAATAATAATAATAATAATTTAAAATGTGTAAATAAACAGAAATTGGATTCAGAAAGGATATTAAAAAATTTATTTGATTATTGTTTAAATAATTCTTTTTATAAAAGAGGTAATCAAATATGTTTAAAATTATATAAGAGTACAAATGATAGTAAATATTTATTATATAATAGTTTATTATTATATATGAATAATGCAGATAATAATATGAATGTTTATAATTTATGTTTAAATTTCTTAAAAAATTATCAATGTTTAAATACTGATAAAGTTATTGAAAAATTTTCCTTTTTTCTAATATTATATTTTTTAAATATAAAAAGAAGAAAGTTTCAAGAATGTTTAGATATAAGTGAATATGCTTATAAAAATGATTACTTATTACATCCTTTACAATATAATATATATAAATTATATACATATCTAATATTTAATAAACTGGATAAATGTATAGATATTCTAACATATCTAATTAAACAAATACCTGAAAATACAGATTATTATATTTTATACATGGATATCCTTATTCATTTATTAAATAAACAGGATGAAAAGATAATACATCATCTAGCTTATCAAAAAAATAAAAATAATATATTCCATAATTATAAAAAGAATTATTTAATGTACATAGAATTTTGTAAAAAATGTTTTATTAATACATATATCAAAAATAAAACAAGTAAAAAATTTATTCCTAGGGATTTATCAGACTTTTGGAAAAGTATAATCCAAACACAAAATGATACAATGTATTACAACAACAATAATATGGATGGTAATAATAATATGGATGATAATAATTATGACCATATTAATAATCATGATCATAATTATCATTATTTTATGGATGATATTATTCAAGAAATCATAAACGATATACTTTCCATATATAAAAATGTACATAATAACATATTAAATAATCAATATAAAGAAATATATAATCCAAATATACAACATAATAATGTATGGGAATTTCTTGATATAATTAATATCTTAGATAGTAACATAAAGAATTACAAAGAAGATATTTCATTAATATATAAAAACATAAATACGATTAAACCATTTTTATATTTCCTATTTATATTAATTTTAAAAGAATGTGAAAATTACCAATTATTATATTATATCAAAAATTATATTAGTTTTTTAAATGATGATATGGTATCCATATTAATAATTTTTATAACATGCATAAGAAATATTGTCTATTTATTAATTGAAGATGCATTAGAAAATATAAAATCTGCAAAGGATAATAATAATAATACACTAACACAATCTCCAAAAGAAACAGAAGAAATTAAATATAAAAAAAGAAAAATATTAAACTATTATAAACAAATATATAATTTCGAAAAGTTATTATATATATTATACAAAAAGGATGTACATAAGTCATTCAATAAATTATTATCCTTATATTATGAAGTAACGAATGTTATAATTATAACAGATGATAATATGGTCACCTTATTAGTAGAAATGGCTTTATATTTAGATAAATACAATATATGTAAAATAAAAAACGAACTAAATATTAATAAAAATATTAATTGCATGTTGTCAAAATTTTGTAATATAAATGGTATAAAGATGGAAATAAATGAATATAAAAGTGTGCAAGATTTTTTAAATTTAATTGATTATTCAAATAAAGGAATATATAGCAATAATGTGAATAATATAAATAATGTGAATAATATAAATAATGTGAATAATGTGAATAATATAAATAATGTGAATAATATAAATAATATTAATAATATAAACAACCATGTTGATCATAATTATATAATGTCAAATAATTTTTCTTATAATATTTCATTAGAACAAAATGATGTAGAAAAGAAAAAAAAAATAAATATATCACATGATATAAAATTAGTACATAGAGGTTATTATTTGATTGTATTAAGTTTATTAAAATATGCTCATCAATATAATATGAATGTAACAAAAAGTAATAATGAACAAAAAAAAAAAAAACCAGTATTAAATAATGAATATATAAATGTATTAGTATTAAAAATATATCTAAATAATATTATAGGTAACTTTTCTAATCTTTCAATGATTACAGAAAAATTAAATATTAAAAATATACAACTAATAACATTTTCACCAATATTATTTATGCACACATATTATTATTCTTATTATGATACATATATAGATAGAATATTAAAAAGCATATTAAATTATTATACTGTTCAACAAAGTACTCTGAAAAATACTATACCTAAATGTTTTCAAAATAATTCTTCATTTAAAATTAATGAAATTATTAATTCATATTTTTTAAATTCTTCTAACATATTGATGTATTATATAAAATTAATATATCTTTTTAAAAAACAAATCGAGGCACAAAAAGGACTCTTCTATTTTCATCTTTTTAGTAGTTTGAAAAATTTCTATTTAAGTGACCAGGAGTATGTTACTAAGTTTCCCATATCAAAGGAGTATAACAACAACAATAATAATATTAATAGTAATAGTAATAATAGTAATCATAATATTATGAATAATAATAAAGGATTTAAGGGACATGCACAAATAAAACTAATAAAAGATAAAAATAACCAAAATAATAAAGATAGTTTACATAATAATGATAGTATCTGTTGTGAAGATACACAAGATAGTGATATAAATGAACTATCAAACCAAGAAGAAATGAAAAACACAAAACACAAAATAATTATAAAAAAAGAAAATATAATACAAAAAATAATGTTTGATGAAAATAAAAATTACCCATTATATTTATTAATTAAATTAGACAATGATAATATCAATGAAACATATCCTTTTAAAGAACTGTATTCGAAATTGTTATTAAATAAATATCATTTTTTAATTATAGATAATCAAGTAATATTAATGAAATATAATATTCCATCATTTCATTTTTCTTTCTATAAAGCATTCGACACATTCTTTTTTAATAATATATTATACGAATCATTAGATGATATCGACCATTTTCAATATTTGAAAAAGATTAAAGTATTAACACCTTCAGAAGCATGTGGAGTACATATGATAAGAGATATAAAAACCATATATCCGATGATATTTTTATCCAACTTTTATAATAATAAAGGAAGTGTTCAAATAGCTAGTCACGAACATATATCTAATATAACAAAAGTGAGTGATCTATTTGTTATTCCATCAATTACTAATGATAAATATTTGGATTGTGAACATGAACAAATGAAAAATATTCACAATGATTATACAAATGGTTATACTAATGATTATAATAATGATTATAAAAATAATAACACTTTAAATTATAAACATAAAATTTGTGACTGTAATAGTGATGATATTATGTCATATGAAAATTTAAAAAAATACGCAGATTATTCATTAAAATCACATGAGGTCAACTTTTATACGAACCCTAATACATACGTATCGTTAGATAAAGATAATTACATTTATAAAAATAAATTTATTTTTAGACAAAATAAATATAATGATCAATTTAATCACTTTTCAAAATATTCTCCTTTTGATAATTGTTTAATTGATCTTTTTAATTATCCAATACAAATGATATATATAAATTCTATCATACTTAATACCGTTACATATATATTTCACAAGGCATATTATTTTAATACATTCCAAGAGGATAAAATAAGAAAAAAAACACTTAAGAAAGTTAAGTGTGCATATGCCTATTTGTTATATATTATTTATTATTATGAATTAACTAAATATGAAAAAGAATCTAGTGATAATAATACAGAAATGTTACCTATGAATGATAAACAAAATATTACAAATGTCAATAATTATATGGACATGAATTGTAACCATTTTGTAAGTAATAATCACCAAACAAATGAAAACAACAACAACAACAATAATAATAATATTAATAATAATAATAATAATAACATTTGTAACAATCATGTTAATCATATGAATAATATTAATCATAATAATTGCAATAATTATGATAACGATGTATACGAATATTCAGATCTTATATTAGATCAAAAAAAGAAATATACAGTCATCAAAAATAAAAGTAACTATCAATTTGATTTTAACCAATCTTTTCTCTTTAGTGAAAAATTAGGATATTACCCATACATACATAATCATGATAATTTACAAGCTGCTTTTCATAATGATATATATACATATATTTCGTGTATGTATTATAAATGCTTATTAGCCATTATACATATGTACTTAGAAATATTAGAAAACAAAGATATATATGAATCCGTTAACACTCTACAATCCTTATACAATGATATATATATGTATTTATACAATAACATACATTATTATCAAAATATATTAATTAATGATAATTCCTATCAGATTATTAATGTATCTTGTTTATTTAAACATTATAATTATCTTGTTCATAATATAACCATCTTCTCATTAATAATACAATCAATATATATGGATAAAAAAAAAATTACTTCACACAATAATAATGATCATATCAAAAATTTACTCCATACACAAATTAATTTATTAACAACCCTAAATCAAAAATTAAACTCCTTGTTAAATATTCTAGATAACTATACCTCGCAAGCAACTGCATCCCCTTCATTTTTAGAGAACTCAGAGCACGAAGTGGTCAAAGAAATCACATTGTTTTATAAAAAACATGTTACGAATTTGTGTAATATAATTAATAATAAAATAATCATTATCAAAGGTTATGCTTGACCATGTCAACATTTTATTAAACCAATATATATATATATATATATATATATATATATATATATGTATTCATTTTTAATTCACGCGTTTCTAATAATTTCATTAAGATGTTAATAAAATAAATAATTGTTTTTGTGCGTAATTATTAAATCAGTACTTTCTTATTGTGAATATAATATTAATTTATGTATTTATCGAATATCTTGTTTAAACAAATATATATATATATATATATATATATATTTATATATTTATGTTTTTGTTTCTTGTTATATGGGCATGTTAATTTTATACTTATAAATTTTTTTTTTTTTTTTTTTTTTTTTTTTATT
>NC_033651.1:946818-957122 GCF_001601855.1 Plasmodium reichenowi | reverse complement strand
AAAAAAAAAAAAAAAAAAAAAAAAAAAAAAAAAAAAAAAACACATATATATATATATATATATACATACATACATACATATAAATGTTTATTTTATTATCATTTAATTTTGTTACTAGGTTCATGAACATCCTTCACATCTTCTTCAATGAAAATATCAAATTTGTTAAATATATTCTCGCTATGTTCTGATAAAATATCATCATATTTTGCTATATTTTTCTCAACATGTATTCTACTATTCATCAATTTCGTCATACAGAAAGATGTGGAATCATGCACTCCTTGGTACAATGTTTTTAAATTATCTAAATTTTTATATATAATATCTGGATTATAATCGATAATTATATTTTTTTTTTTCGTTTTATATTTTTTGTTTTCACACGCTTCATTGAACTTTGTCGTTTTCTTCTTTTTCGTACTTTCATTTGATTTATTATTACTTTTATTATTTTCAGAAATAAATTCTCTGTCACTAAAATATGTCTCAGAGTTACTGGTATAATTTATTAATTCTTTTACATGTTTTGATAAATGATAATTACTTTCATTATTTATTTCCAAAGAAAATTCAAAGGAGTTTATCTGTTTGGATTCATTGAAAGAATTTAATGTTTCAGATGTGTTCTTTATATTCTTATTTGACAAACATCTAATTTCTTCATCATTTATATAACCTATATTGAAATTGTTGTCACTTTCGTTTCTTACTTCCTTTTTATTATTATTAAATAAAGATATAATATCAGTAGCATATTTAATTAATTCATTATTTCCGTTTTCATTGTTAGAAATACCGTTTTTATTAATATAAATTTTTGTTGAAAATGTTTTGTTTATTTTACCCATCATATTATTTTTTTTCCTATTGCTAACATGGTTAACTAAATTTATATTATCCTTTGACTTATACCCATTCTTTGAATAAACGTTTTCAGTTTTATCATTTGCATTCTTCTTTACGACCTTTTTGAATTTCTTAAAATTTTTATAATGTTCTTTTTTTTCTAAAATTATATTACTCATGTTATTATTATTTTAAAGTGGACATAGGAAAATAATGATATGCAGTTTTATTCTTAAATTGTTCTCTTATATTATATATATTATATTATATTATATTATATTATATTATATTATATTATATTATATTATATTATATTATATTATATTATATTATATCAATTATATAGTATATTTATTATTATATATATTTGTCCTTATGTTAAGTTCATCAATATATATAAATGTTCTCTTAATATATATTCGTTTTATTCGAACACTTCATTTTTATGAATACTTTTTTTGTTATTATATGGAAGAATAATATAACCCAAACTTTCACTTGTATATATGTTAAAAGTATATAATAACATATAAATATATATTCATATTGATAATTTTTATATAAGCAAAAAGTTAATAATAAAAATAAATCTGTTGATTTTTAGATATACAGATATCATCACATAATTTTTATCTTTATATTTTGTTCTTTGTAAAGATATTATATATGTTATTTATATCTTTTTCATTATGGTTAAATATGATTATGTCTACCATTATAAAATTTAATGTTTTTTTATATGTAGACATTATTTTTTTTTTTTTTTTTTTTTTTTTAAATAGCTATTTTATATACTACTTTAAATAAATAAAATATATATATATATATATAACTCTAATAAAGCCATTAATAATATTTAGTAATATTTTAAAAACATATATTGGCTGTCTTATTTTTTAATAATATGAAATAAAATTCTGAACGGTTCAGGATATTTTTTTTTTTTTTTTTTTAAAGCTAAAATAGTAGTACAATATTTACAATTGATATTATTCCTTTAATTGTTAAAAACAAATAGTACATTTTAGAACTTTAGAGATTCTTATTCGTTATAAAATATTAATACTTAATTGTATATATTATTACGTACTATATGGAAGCAAGAGATGTTTACATTATATATTATAAATATGTACACATTGAAACGTTGTCATTATTTGTTTACTCTATAATATGTATATCTGTACATATTTTAAATCTGATACTATATAAAAACACCACCCAGTGAATTAAATATAATGCATATATTTATTTATTTATTTATTTTTATGTATGTATGAATAATTTTATAGGCATTCTTTAAAATAACATATATATATATATATATGGCCAACAATTGAATATAAGAATATTTCCTTTTCTTACATAACAAGGAAAACATTAAAAGTCATTAAAAGGATAAAGTTAAAAAATTACGTCAAAAAATAAAATGTAAAATATGCGAATGATAAAATGGGATTCATTAAAAAAAAAAAAAAATAATAAATAAAACAAAACAAAAAATGAAAATAAAAATGAAAATAAAAATGAAAATAAAAATTGGTAGGCACACATGGAACTATTAAAAAGCATTTTAAAAAGAATAATTTATATGTACTGGAATTTTTGCATAAAATTGTAATGCAATATATAAATATATATATATATATATATATATATATATAACATACTAAAAAAAAAAAAAATAATAAAATAAAAAGAAACCATGAAAAATTAATATATATATATATATATATATATATATATATACAATAGATTAAGGGGAGTTAAAATTATTTTGTCTCTTCATCCATAAATTCCAAGAATTGTTCTGATATATCTTTTTCTTCCAAACCAGGTATCATATTTTTTATACCTAATATATCACATAATATGAGAAATATTTCTTTCTTCACATTTCTTTTTTTTAATATATCATTACTATTTTTTATTAATTCTATAATTATTTGTTTATCTATATGATTTTTCTCACAATATTGTTTTAATGCTTCTTTGGTATCACCTGAATTTGTATTTTCTTTATACTTTAATTCTAATTCATCTAAACGATATTGTAAATTATTTTTTTCATTATGTAAATCATCTATAATTTGATTTTTATTATCTAATTCTTTTTGATATTTTTCTATATCCTTTTTCATTTTTCTCATATTTGTTTGCACATCATTATTTTTAGCTAGTTCGTCTTTTAAAATTTTTATTTGAGAATTCAATATATCAATTTTAATATTATGTTCTTCTTTCATTGATTTAATAATTTTTGAGAAATCAATTTTTGTGTCGTTTCTAATAAGAAATTCGTGTTCTTCACATTCGGTTAGAGAAGATTTATCTGGGAATGGATCAAAATTTTTTTTTGAATTAACTACACTTTTTTCTTTCATATTATTATTATTATTATTATTATATGTAGTATAATTTTCCATATTTTGACAAAAGTCATTTTTCTCAATATTATGAATATTACTATTATTAAATGGTTTATTACTTGTTTGTTTGGAATGGAAACAAGAAGAATCATTATCATTATCATCATATATATTATTACTGTGAGTATAATTACTTTTATATTTGGTATATAGCGGTTGATTATTTTGTCCTACTTGATCATATTCCATAACTGATATGTCAATATGATTATTATCAGTTTTATCATTTATAGTAGCATATTCAGTATTATTATTATATTGATTGATATGTTCTCTTTTCATATTATTATTTAAATTTTGTTTGTGTATATCATATGGATCATCCATTTGTTTATTCATTTGGTCTACATCCTTTTTAGATGATATATGACCTATAATGGAAAAGGGTGATTTTTTTTCATTATTAAAAGTAAGATTATTTTTATATCTTAATATATAATCTAAAGAATTGCATCTTATTAATGTATTAGGGGAAGATTCATTTTTTTGGCTAGTGTCTTTTTCTATAAATTTTTTATTAGTATTATTTATTTCTACACTATAATTATTATTATGAAAACTTCCACTTTTATATATATTGTTAAGAATTCCCCCTTTACTTATATTTTCTTCGGAAATTGTATTATTATCATATACATGATGTATATTCTCAATTTTGAGTATGTCAAAAAATAAATTTTTTATATAATATTCATATTCTTCTTTATTATTTATATGAATACATTCAAATTTATCAATCAAATGAATATTTAAAAATTTTGATAATATAAGTAAAATATATTTACTTATAGAAATATAATTTAAGAAAAAAAAATCACTTTTTATTGAATTATAATAATTAATTTTATATTCATTGATTAATAATTGTGCCTTTTCATTTTTCATAAAATTTTTAAATAGGTTTATATTATTTATTATTTCTTCATATAATATATTTTTCATATTGTATATTATTTCTTTATCATTTCTTATACTACTGTCTTTATAGGATTTTAAAATATTATTGTTTGTATTCTTAACATTTCCATATTCATTAAAATTTTTATTATCATCTTGTTTATTATCATATGATAAATGAAAACCTTTCCGATCATAACTAATTTGCGAAAAGGTCTTCAAATTAGAAAAACTAAAAGTTTTCTCATTACATTTTGTAAATTCTTCCTTCTTATTGTTATTTTCATCTTTTATTATGGAATTGCTATTATCATCATCTGTAAGTATGACATTCTGGATATTTTGAACGGCCTTGTTTAGTTTATGCCACGCATTTTGCATTTCTTTGACACAGTTGTTTAATTTTTATAATAAATATAAATTAAATGTATAATAATAAAAAAAATATATATATATATATATAAATAAATGTAATATATTTATATGCTTAATAATTCTTTATTTATTTTATTTTCATTTATTAAAAGAATCCGAAACGAAATGCTACAAAAAAATAAAAATATTATATAATTATATATATAATATAAATTTATCATTTATTATATATTATTTGCAATTTTGTTTATATATTTTTTTTAGGAATACTATAAATGAAAATAAGAAGAATATATATATATATATATATATTATATATATATATATATGTAACATGTACAATAAATATATGAAAAGAAAAACTTATATAAAAAAATAATATACTTAACATTCACATATTAAAAAGGAATAGAGATACTTGCCTCCTTATTTGACTAAAAAAAAAAAAAAAAAAATTTATATATAATATATATAAATTATTTTTTTCTTTTTATTTATCATTCTTATGGTATAAAAAATGAAAAAGAAGAATTAAGTAAAAAATAAAAAATAAAATATATATATATATATATATATATATATATATTTATTTATTTATTTATATATATATTATCTGTTTATATATTTTGTTCAAATATGTTCTTCATACTTCATTTTAATACATATCAAATATATTAATCAAAACAAAAAGTTTAAAACAAACTTAAAAGAAAATGACACCTAAGTTAAAAATGAAGGATTATGAAAACCTTTGTAAATGGTTTAAAAGATTAAGTAACAGAAAAAGTTTACCTCTCTTGGCTGAAAAAAAAGAAGATCGTCTGAAAAATTTTACCAACTTTTCATTATATCATATTATGGAAAAATATGAATTTGTACCTAACTTTATTTTAAAAACTGAATTCTTATATCCTTTATTATATAAAAACCCAGAAGTGTTAAAGCAATCATATTTTAATCATCATAAACTTTCAACTGAGCAAAATAAAACAGAAATTAACAGTTCATAAAAAGAAATACAGTAGTTGAGCAAGCAAAATTTATAATTATTCAGATTTCACCAATAAAATATATATAGATATATTTTTTTTTTCCCACGTCCACTCTATGCATACACATTCTTATATTGAAAGACAGGAAAAAGTATATTTTTTATGAAATAAAATATTCAATTCACATATAATAATGCATGTATTATAGGTGAAAGGATTTGCCATTATTATTAAAGTTTTACCTTATTGTTTTTATACAAAATGATACATTTATAATAAGAAAGAAAAATAAATTCAAAACATTTTTCATATCTTTTTTTTATGTAGACTTACATCTAACATTTTATGCATATTATAATACTTATGCTTTGGTAGTAATAAATAATGTAATATATTATATATATATATATATATATATATATATATATATTATGTTCATATGTATATATTTATATATATATATTTAATTTAATATAATAATTTAAAACTTACAATATGAACACTATTCTTACCATTATATAAATAAAAAAAATATACACAAAATATTCTACTTTAGGAAAAAAAAATTTATCATAAAATATTTTCTCCTTTCATACATCAGAAAACAAAATCATATATAAAATAATATACACATTCATCTTTCCATATATTTGTGCTAAAATTTTCACGCACATATTTTTTTTCTTTTGATCATCTTAAATATTTAATTTGTTGACTTATAATAAACAAGTTTAAGCTACACATTATGTTGGGATGGGGGGGAGGAGCAAATAATAAATTTAGTGTTCATATGTATCATGGTAAAAAAAATAAAAAAATTAAAAATTAAAAAAAAAAAAATTAAAAAAATAAAAAAATTAAAAAATAAAAAATTAAAAAAATAAAAAAATAAAAAATTAATTTAAAAAAAAAATATTCGGTGGTACCAAAAAAAAAAAAATATATATTTTTTGAATACACACATATTATATGTAATAATAACTATATCTATATATATGTATTTATATATATATATATATATATATATATACATGTATTAATTTCATTTAGGTGAAATAACATTTTAATCACATTATTTGTATGATTTGTAAAAAAAGAAAGAAAGAAAGAATATATAATCACTTAAAATAATATCAATATAATTGTTCAATTAAACAAGTGGTCGTCATATTCATCAAATTGCTTATTTTTATGGTTATTTCTATAACCATTTTGATTATGATTAGTTTCATCTTTGTCATTATTTTCCATGGCTTGTTTATTTTTTTGGTTTTCTTCTTTTGTTACTATGTCTAAGAATTCCAGAACTTGGGATCTTTTTTGATACATGATATTAATTTTAAATGCGTTTGGATATTTTACTTTTTGTGGCCAATTCAAGGCAATGTCAATAAAATCACGAATAGCATATGATAAGTTAAAAGTATTTTCATATGGGTTTTTATAAAAAAATATGAGTGCTATAAAAAAGGACGAACAATAATATAATTTTTCTTTTTTATAAAAATAGAATTTAGGAAATGGTCTAATTTTTAATTCATTGATAGTTTCTAATTTTTTGAATAAGAGTCGTATTTTACTTTCAATCCATCCTTTCCAACTATTATAAATAAATTCATTAATACCCATAATTTGTATATGTAGGAAATGTTTATAAGTACTGAATAAATCTAATGGTTCTAAAATGGTCATCCAAACGTTATTACTACTAGTATTAATATTATTTATATTATTATTTGGCCACAATTTATTCATACGTATAGATGATTTGATATTATTTTCATCTTCCATATATTGGATAATAGAATGAGCTCTTTTGAATTCTTCTATTAGAATATTACGTGTACAATATGTGACATTGTGTGTTGAATTCATACATGGGAAAGCAGGTGTAATGATAGGCATAACGTGTAATTTATCTTTTATATTTTTTTCAGGGTCCCAAACTGGAAAATTATTTAATCCATCAATATTATATTTTTTAATATTTTGTAAAAGTACTGGATATTTCCAATTCCATATAGAATACACTTTAAAAAATTTACATATTAATTGACTAACATTAAAATTTGGGTATAACTGACAAATTTTTGCAGTTAATAATGCCCATGAAATACCTCCTAAGAAACCTAATATGTTACTATATATACCTCTACTTTTTGCCCATAATTTTATAAATCTTAATGTATTTCTAAAATAATCTTTATTCGGTACAGAATTTAATATTAAGTCAGCAACTCTAATACCGTTTAACGATCGAACTGTTACTTCATCTAAATTTTTCAAAATATAATCATTATCTAAAGAATAATAACAATCTTTTAATGTTTTATATGGTAAAGTTGCTAATAATAAATCAATGTCAACATCGTCATACATAAATTGTATAATAGGTGTATATGTTTCTGGTAATGCTTGTAACTTTTTTACATTTCTATCTTGTTGTAATTTTAAATAAAATTCATTAAAAAATATTTCTCTTGTCAAATTTTGGGGTGCCAAAAAAATACAATCTATATCACTGTTTGGAGTTATTACACCTAAACGATAAGAACCAAATGTATATAAATTTCCTGATATATTATTTGCTTCTTCTTCACTTATACCTTGATTTATAGATAATTCAATAAGAAACTCATGGAATAATTTATTTATCATACCTAAAACATGTTCTCTCTTTTTTAACCCACTTTCTTCTTCAAATAAATTATAACCTTTTAATAATTCTACTACATCATTTGATCTCTTAATATCTTCTTCGGAGGGATAATTTAATGATATGGGTTCTGTAACACCACCCTCTTCATATTTTTTATTCTCTTGTATATTCTCCTCATTTATTATTTCACGTCTATACGTAACATTATTCTTCTTATCTTCTATTTTCTTATTTAATGTACATTCTATATTATAATTTAAATACGTTTCCTCATTCTCTTCTTTTAACTCACTCACCTCAAAAAATTCCTCAAGGCTATCTTTTCTGTTCAGCATAAAATTACTACATTCAATCAAGTTCTCGTTTTCGTAAACAGTGTGCATTTATACAAACAAAAAAAGATAAACAAAAATGAAGAAAAATAAAGGAAAATAAGGAAAAATAAGGAAAAATAAAGGAAATATAAAGGAAATATAAAGGAAAAATGAAGGAAATATAAAGGAAATATAAAGGAAATATAAAGGAAAATATATAAATAAATAATATTACCAATAAAAAATAATTCAAATTAATTCATATATGAATGGATAATTTAATTGATAAATTAATAAATAAATAAATACATACATATATATATAATATATATAATATATATAATATATATTTATATATATATATATATATATATTTATATATGGTGACTGTAAAATATAGAAACTACATTTTATTTATTATCATGCAGGAATTATAATATTCATAAACAAATATCTTGTGAACTTTGCATAAATATTTATTTAACACGTTTTATATAAACAACTAAATAAATGGGAAAAATAAAATAAAATAAAAAATAAAAATATTAATATATATGAATAAACATATTCATGTTATTAATGATACAATTACAGTTATAATTATAATGTCAAAAGAAAAATGAAAAATATGTCGAAAAAATATATATATCTTAAAAGATATAATATATATATATTAAATATATTACATTATTCAAATGGTTGAAAAATATAAATGAATGTATAAATGAAATAAAAACGAATATACATATATATTTATATATATATATATATATATATATATATAATAATGGTTTATTTTTTTAATCACAGCTTTAATTAAATGAATAAAAAAAAAAAAAAAAATTAGTTTATCAAATAATTGTATTAATATTTAATTGATAATGATGAATACAATTATCCTTTCCAATATTTTTTCATATTAAAAAATGTATTATAAAATATAAATACATACATACATAAATACATACATACATAAATATATATATATATATATATATATATATATATATATATATAATAGCATTTATTTTATTATATACATAATGTTTACATTCTTTTATAATATATCTATATATTAATATAAATATATAGTAAAATGTTATATCATTTTACTAATATAATACATTATATGTAAAGTATTATTTCTCATGATGCCCACAAAAATATAAAAATAAAAAGAAGCAATTAATGAGTGTTGTATAAACGAATAGAAGGGAAAAGAAAATATATTATACATGAAATTAATAATATAATTCTATACAAATGAAATACATAAAAAAAAAAAAAAAAAAAAAAAAGGGTTTTTTTTTTATTTTTTTATAAACCTATTGTTTAAAAAAAATAATTCTTTGTATCGTATTTTATATATCTTTATTAAATAGAAAAAAATACTTATATGTTATAATAATTATTATATATATATTTATATATATAATAATTACATCTATGTATATATTTTTATAATTATGTAAATATTATGACAAATAATATAAATATAATTAAGAATGAAGATGTATTTATATATATATATATATATGTATATATGTATATAAATATTTTTAAGAAAAAAAAACATTCTTTCTTTTATATAAATTTTTTTTCTGTTTTATTACTTTATATATAATATTTTTTTTTTATAAATAATATATAAAACATACCCCCCCTTTAAAAATTAAGTATATTATTATGTTATTATATAAATATTTATTTTATTGAAATATAAAAAAAAAAAAAAAAAAAAAAAACATGTATTTTTATAAATAAAGGAAATATAAAAAAATAAATAACA
>NC_033651.1:929318-939318 GCF_001601855.1 Plasmodium reichenowi | reverse complement strand
CAATTAAATCATTCCATATTATCTCACAAAACAAAAGAACAAATCTATCATACTAATAATAATATAAATGGTAATTATAATAATGATGATGAACACATAATTAACAAATGTCAACATAATAGTGATTATATTCATGATGAACATATTGAAGAAGAGGGAAAGGAAAAAAGAAAACAAAAAAAAAAAAATAGCATAATAGAAGAAAAAAAAAAAACAAAAACAAAAAAAAAAAAAGATGAAGAATCTCATAATAATATAATAAATTATACTATAAAGAAAAAAACAAATACAAATAATTCATTATATAATATAGAATCAATCTTAAATATACCAACAACTTATGAACATAATATACATTATGATAAATGTATACATAAAGAACAAAATCATATTTTTTTCTTTTCCTTTAATATATCCGAATTAATAATTAATGATCAAGTAAAAAAAAAATTGAATGATTGTATTCAACAGAATTTTATAAAACAAAATATATCAAATATACATATGGATGATCTTTTTTTATTTGTTGTATATGATTATAAAAATTTAATACATATATTTAATAATATTAAATTAAAATTAATAAATATTAATAATATATTTGATATATATATTATTAGTTCACTAATACAATTAGTTCAAAGAGGGGAAAAATTACAAAATGTGTATAATGAATATTTAAATGTTAAACATAAAATTCTTATACCTAATAAAATTAATGATATACAAAATTTAAGTCTTTATAATTTTTCGTATTTTTCAAAGTTTGCTCCTGAATTTAGCGATGTCATATCAGCAAAGTTTGGGTTATATGGTTGGGGAAAATATCAAAAGAAAAAAGATAAGAAAAATAAAAACCAAATTGAAAATCACGAAAATAATCAAAATAATGAATATGTTCAAAATAATGAATATGTTCAAAATAATGAATGTGTTCAAAATAATGAATGCGTTCAAAATAATGAATATGTTCAAAATAATGAATATGTTCAAAATAATGCATGTGTTAAAAATAATGAATATGTTCAAAATAATGAATATGTTCAAAATAATGAATATGTTCAAAATAATGAATGTGTTAAAAATAATGTACACAATGATGATACATATGTAGACATATCAAATGAGAGAAAGAATAAGAAGAGTAAAGAAGTCAAAAACAAAAAAAAGATGGAGAAAAAAAACAAAGTAGAAAAAGAAAAACAAAATTATTTAAGTTTTACTCCTCATAATATAAATAATCTTCAAGATATTAAAAAACTTGTATTTGGGAATAAAAGAAATATATCAGATATTACAGAAGAAGATAATATATGTTATAGTATATCACGAAATTGTTGTTTAATTTTACTATTTGAATATTTCATAAATAAATTAGAACATAATATCAACATACTAAATTTATACATCAAAGTTGAACAACCATTAATATTATGTATAAGTCATATAGAGGAAAAAGGAATCTTCTTGAATCAAAATAAAATTGAAGAGATACAAAAAAAATCAGATGACCCTTTAATATATAAAAATGAAATTGAAGAATTATGTAAATGTAATATTAATTTGAATTCATCCAAGCAAGTCTCTTCATTGATATATAAACAATTATTAGACATATCGATTAGCACAGATAACACGGAAGAAAATATGGAAGATGTAGATGAACATACAGATCACCAGGAAGAAGAACATGTAAATGATCATAATAATGAATGTGTAGATCAATTAGAAGCATATACTCAAACAAAGCAAAAAGAAAGAAAAGACATATATAATAATAATAATAATAATAATAATAATAATGGAAATAATAATGAAAATAATAAAAATAATAATGAAAATAATAAAAATAATAAAAGTAATAATGAAAATTATAATTCAAGTAAAAAGCATCCTTTAATAACAAATACTAATAACGATGATACATCTAGTCGTAATGCACAAGATACATCTGGCCAATATGATAATTATATAAATGAACATAATAATTATAATAAATTTATAAAAAATAATCCTTTTTACTATAATAATAATAATAATAATAATATTTCTAATCGTAAGCTTATGAACAATCTTGTAAACCTTAATTACACTTCATTATATAATAAAAAGAAAAATAGTCATCCATATGATGAAAATAATAAGTTGTTTTTCCTCAACAGCAGCCATAATAATTATAATAATAATAATAATATTAACGAAATGAGCAGAAACAAAAATCTCCAAACCAATAATAAGTCATTAAAAATTCTTGTAGATGAAATTGAAAAAAGTAATTATATAAAAGAAAAGGAAAAAGAAAAATTAAAAAAAATTATTAGAAATATTAAATTATATAGAGAAACTAAAAAATTAGTACAAAATTATATAGAAAATCTCCCTAAATATATACAAAAAAATACAAATAAAATACACTGTAATTTTAATCAAATTGGAGCTTCAACAGGAAGATTATCTTGTGATCAACCAAATTTGCAAAATATACATTCACGATTTCGTTGTGCTATATCTTTAAAAGGTAAGGAAGAAAATGACACACATGATAATAATAATAATAATATACCACAGATTCATATATCAACTAATAATGTACCCATGAATATTATGTCATCTACATATCCTTTATATACCATGAATAAAAAAAATTTAATCACCTTCGATTATAAACAAATGGAATTATTTGTCATGGCATATCTCAGTTTTGATGAACAATTATTGAAATTATTAAATTATAGTGATGTATTTATCGAAACAGCCAAAGTACTATTTAATACTCATGATGTTACAAATGAATTAAGAAGAATGACCAAAACTGTTATATATGGTATATTATATGGACAAACTGAAAATGGACTAGCCAAAAGTTTATTAATTAGCGATACTTTGGCTAGTAACCTAATAGAAAACTTTTTTCAATTTTTTCCAAAGGTATATCGATTTATGCAAATGCAGAAATTTTTAGTCAAACATATGAATTGTGTTTATACACTTATAGGAAGGAAAAGAATAATATTACCAAATATTAAAAATAAATATAGGATAAGTATGAATACACCTATACAAGGATGTGCAGCAGATATTATGAAATTTTCTCTCTTGTCATGTTTTAGTGTTCTTAATAATAATATATATAATAATAATAAATTATTAAAAATGAATAATATAAATCCTTTAATGATACATAAAAATCAAGCCTTTTTAAATCCAACTAATTTAATTTTGCAAGTACATGATGAATTATTATTAGAAAGTGAACATGATGCTACAAAATATATTATACAACTACTAAATCCTATATTAGAAAATGCTTTTTATAACTTAATTTATTATACCAACTCTTTAGATAGACTTAAACTATTATATGATTATATGCATGATAATATTTCTATCAAAACATATATAGATATTTTACAAGATATAAATAACAAACAATATAATGATGTAAAAATATACAATGGTGTATATAATACAAATGTATCAGAAGAACCACACATATATAATATATCAAATAATGTGGATCATATATTTCAAAAATTTAATTTTAAGTTGCCTATTAAAGTTGAATCAGGCGGAGTCTACAAGGAGTCTTCATAAAAAAAATACACACCCATATGTATATATATATATATATATATATATATATATATATATGTATATATATTTATATTTATATTTATTTATTTATTTTGATATATATTCTTATGTTTTTAAGTAATTTTTACTATTTATTGAATTAAAAATTTTCACTATTTTGAATTATATATATATATATATATATAAATTTTTTTTTTAAGTGTTGTTTTCTTATGACTAAAAAAAAAAGAAATCATTAAAATGTATGTATTTGTGTTTCGCATAAAGAGGATGCAAATTAAAGTATACAAGACATAAAAAAATTAACAAAACATATATATATATATATATATTTATATATTATTATTGTTGAATGTTTTAAAGGATACCTGTCCCAATACACAAAAAAAAATTAAAAAAATAATTTTTTCATTGTTTTTTTTTTATTGTTTTTTTTTTTATTTTTTTTTTATTGTTTTTTTTTTTTTTTTTTATGACATAAAAATAATCCATTATTCATATATACTTTTTACTTTTAAGTGTCCGAAAATATATCCTTATCTATCGAATTTTCAAATAATTCCTTCCCCTTTGCCCTTTCCTTTTTCTTTTTTCGTATTATCTTGTTTTTTTGTTCATCATTTGAAGAAAGTGCTTCATTCACATGTACCCTTTTCTCCAGATCTTCATTAATACTTTTCAATATTTTATTTTCTTCAATTAATTTATTAAGGTTAATATCTAATTTGTTGAAATTTGTTTGGAAATATTTCAATTTATCGGTCAAAAGTGTATTTTCCTTTTTTAGTTGTTTCATTTTATTCATTATATTTTTATTTACTTTTTCGAGTTGATCAATTTTTTTATTTTTTAATAAAAGTAAATTATGTTCACTCTGATTTATGTATTCATTTAAGGTTGAAAAGTTCAAATAATTTCTTGTAGTTATTTCTTTTAAAAAAATATTACAATTAGTACATTCATAAGGAGGAAAAGAGGTTTTCGAAATTAGCTGTTTGTCTATTATATCCATTTCATTTATTTTTGAATTAATAAAATTATCATCATGATAATTAGAGAACTTTTTATTATATAAGAAATAATTTAAATTATCTTCATTATTTGATATATCATTTTTTTGACTTATTTTAATTTTATCATAATTTTCTTTATCTAATAATATTGATTTATTATTATCATTATAATTATCTTTTTCATTTATTTTTTGATATTCATTATCCGTTAAAATAAGAAAACTATCTGAATTACTATTTATAGACATATCTTCATCATTTATAATATTATTTTTTTTATCATAAGATATATTATAACCTAATTTATTTTGATTATCATTTATTTTATTTTGTTCTTTTTTTGTTTCTTTATTTGGTCCTTTTCCTTTTACATTTTCATTGGCATTATCAAAATTTTTTTTCCTTTTTTTTTTCTTTTTTTCATATAATTTATTTACTTCCTTATTTTCACCAAAAATAGTAGAATTATTATTATTATTAAAATCATCAATATCTTCTAATAAATCATCGTTTATATCTTTTACTATATTTCTTAAATTTATATTATCATCTTTATCTTCCTTGTTCTTTTTATTATTTTTTTTTCCTGACTTTGAAGTATAATTAGTATTAATCATATCAAGCATATCAAATGAAAAACTACCCCCCCCATTTTCCATCTTGCCTTTATATTTTTCACATATAAATAAAAGAACAGTTTTTTTGGGATAATCATATAAGATATATTTTTGAAAAATTTAACATAATAGAATTCATAACACACACACAACAATATATATATATATACATATATATATTGTTATTTGTTTAACATAGCAGATTCGTTCTTTATTTTCTTTATTTTTTTTATTTTCTTTATTTTATTATTTATTACCATAATATACAAAATATACTCTCACAAATAAATATACAATCGAGGAAATTATATTGTTTCTTCATCTTTTTGATTATCATAAAAATAACAAAATATTTTTAAAGTATAAGATATAAAAATAATTGAATTAATACATATAAAAAAAAAAAAAAAAAAAATTAAAGATAATATAACGTAGTTTTTATTCATATAAATATTCATATGAAAATATTATAAAAATATTGTTATCAAAAAAACGACATTTGGGGATTAAAAAAAAAATATATATTATATATATATATATATATATATATTTTTATTATCTTATATGTTTTGAATATTTTATCATATATATCACAAAGGGATTTACAAAATTGAAACATTGTAATTCCTTTAATTTTATATCAATTTATTTGCATTTTTATTTTTTTATTTATTTATTTATTATTATTTTTTTTTTTAGTTTTTAAACAACGAAAAGTAATTAAATGTATATTGAAAAGTTATTTTGAAAGGAAATAAAATAAATATGTAAAAGTTCACAAATCATATGTTTATAAAAGTTGCAATAATAAATTCGAATAGACAAACATAACATATGTATTTTAAAATATATTTATTATAATATATATATATATATTGATATTTATTATATTATTTATTTATTTATTTATTTTATATATATTTTTTTTTTTTATTTGTGTAAACCCTTTTTGATCGTCTTTAGAAATTTCCAAAATAAAAAATTTATTGTGCCATCTCCAGCATAACTATGATATAAATGATCTGAATAGTTAATAATAATTTTATCCTCTGTTATGGGTTTATAAAATGAAAATAATGGAATTTTATTATTATCATGATCACAATTACAAAAAGTAGACAGATCATTATTTTTATTTATGGCATAATCTAAGGTATAATTCAATCCTTCAAGATAAGGTATGATTTTAAAAAAAATTCTTGAAACAAAAAATCTTAGAAAGAATGGCTTTGCATGAATATTTTTATTCTTTGAAATAATTTTAATTTCAAATAATTTGTTAAAAATATAATATTGTGAAGATATATCAAGCATTATGTGATAAAAAGAAAACATAAAAACACCAAAAATAATACCAAGTAACACATCAGATGTATAATGTATAAAACCAATAATTATAATTGCATATATAAAACAAGAAAACGTAAATATAATAATTTTTATTATAACATTATTTATATAATAAAAAGAAAACATTAAAAAAATCGTTGTTGAAAAAGAATGTCCTGATACAATCAAATCAGCACATACATAAACTAAATTAGTATTTATTTTTATTATTTGTAATAAATTAAATAGAAAGTTACCACTTTCTAAAGGTAAGCACGTTTCTAATGTTGCAGGTAATGAAGTAACATATATTAAAAGTCCTCTTATTATATAAAAAGATCCAATGATATATAAAAATCGACATATAATAGCTATAGATAAATATATACTATTAAATAATATTATTTTAATAAAAGATAAAGTTAATATAGCTATTAATGTATTCGACAATTTATAGGAAATCCATTTGGGTGGATTTCCAAACAAATCATGTATTCGATCACTTAATGGTTGCGTATTACTCTTATAATATGAATCACTATATATCATAAAAAAACCTTGTATAATCAATGCAAATAAAAAAAATAATAATGCAAACATTAATTTTATTAATAAAATTTTACATAATCTATATTCACTTAATATCTCTTCTTCATTTATTGTACTATTTCTTGATATACTTATGTTACTCATTTTTCTGTTCATATTTATTTCATACATATCTGTTCCTATCGAACTTTTATCATTTTCGCTATCTGTTACTGACTCTTCATAAATTTTACATAATTTTTTAAAATCCATTTACAATTTTTTTTTTTTTTTTTTTTATCAAAAAATTATTTCACTCCTGATATTTTTAAACTTAGTAATGAGAATTATTCCAAAACTGTGTAATTTTTATGACTTGAGAAAAAAAACAAAAAAAAAAATATATATATATATATATATATATTTATTTATTTATTTATTTTCACGTGCATGTCTTTAATTTACAACAAAAATTTTCCTCAATTTTTCTTTTTTAAAAAAAACAATGAAATATGTAACTAAATGTTTTATTAAAATATGTTATTAAAAAAGTAAAAATGATTAATTCGACAAGTAAAAACAAAAAAATATACACATGTATACATACATACATACATACATACATACACACATATATATATATATATATATATATATATATATATATAATTTAATATTTTTTTTTCTCACGTGTATTAAACAATTATTTTAAAAATCATGCAAATATAAAAAAGTAAAATAAAATATATATATATATATATTGAATAGAACTCATATATGTACTTTTCGTATAATATAGGTCTTAACAACAATATTAAATGCAATAATTGAATGGGGCTATAAAAATATTCATATCTGTTCATATTACAAACATATACCTACATACATACATACATACATACATATATATATATATATATATATATATATATATATATATATTTTATTTACTTTCATAAGATTAATAAATGTTATTTTTTTTTTTCTTTCATTTTGTCTTATTCTTAGACATGCCTGTTTTAATACATAGACATTAAAAACGAATTATTAAAATTGATCAAATTAATTTAAAAAAATTTATAAAAAAAAATAAAATAAAATAAAACAAAACAAAACAAAAACAGTAGGCTGTTTTATATAATTCAACATTAAGAACAATTACGAAAAAAAATAAAATAATATAATAAAATCAAGTGATAAAATGAAAATATAAAATATATTAATTAATTTAATAACATCATAAAATATTCTACAAATTACAAATGATATATATATATATATATATATATATATATATAATATTTAAAATAATTTAATTACATCTTAAGAATTAAATATATAAGAAACAAATAAAAATTTATACATACATATATATATATATATATATATATATACATATTGACAAAAAAAAAAAAAGAAAGTTTGTAGGTGTTATGAAACTAGTTTTTTTTATTCATTCCAAAAAAACGTTTAAATTCCTTTATTATATTTCTTATTGTTGATAAGTTATAGGTACCATTTCCAGCGTATGAATGATAAAAATGGTCACTGAAATCGTAATATTCTTCATTACGTACATTTTTTTTTTTAATAAGAAGACTGTTTTTATTTACTGGTACACAGGAACAAAAACAATTCTATAAAAAGATAAAATATAACATGAACACACACTAATATATATATATATATATATATATATGTGTTCGTATATTTCTTTATATGACTTACCCATTCTTTGTCATATGACAATGCAAAATTCATTCGATGATCTAAAGCTTCTAAATATGTTATCGCTCTTATAAAATATTGAAACAGTTGGAATCTGTCTGTGAATGATCCAGAAAATCCATATGTCTAATATAAAAATAAAAAATATACATATATATATATATATATATATATATTTATATGTACTGTTGAATAATAAAAAAGTAAATATTATTCATACACATAGTTATTTATAATGTACTATGACAAAAATATATTGTAAAAAATATATTTCATTTTTGTTTATAATATATTATAATATATGCACATGTTTATAATGATAACATATATTAAATATACTATTATTTATTTATATACTTGAGGGAAAACAGATGTATTCAAAGCATATCTTCTTGCAGCTACATCTACTAGATAATGATAAAATAAAAATACGGAACCTCCAAAAACATATCCCATTAACACATCAACAGTATAATGAAATCTTGATATTATTATTATAATGTATATATAGATACTATAAAGGAAAATTGTAGTTTTTACATATATATTTCTTTCATAAAAAAACCAAAAAAATGTTAATAACGTTGTAAATGCTGTATGTCCTGATATAACTAAATCGGTGCATTCATAAACTTTAGCAGTTATAATAAGATAAAAGGTATACAAATTTTCAACTAATGTTTTATGTTTTAATGGTTGACATGTAGGAATAGGACATGGAAGTGTCGTTACATAAATAAAAAATGATCTTATACAATATATAAATGATAACATAAGTATAATTCGTATTAAAATTGTTATTGATAATAAAAATGGACAGAATAATCCGAATCTTAATAATGTTATAGCTAGGAAAAACATAATACTGCCGTTTACAAAAGGGGTATTCATAAATGCAGGAATTTCTTTAAATATTTCATGTAATCTATCTTTTAAAGGTTCATCACCTGTTTTATAATATGTGTCACTTAATATGATAAAATAACACTGTATACATATACCTATTATTCCTATTATGGTAGCATAAAACAAACGTCTTAAAAAAATTTTGAGCATTTTTTTCTTGTATGGGCAATTTTTTATTTCGACTGATTTTTTTATGTTTTCTTGTCCTTCAAAATAATGGCCTACAGGGGGGGGGGGGGGGAAGGAATTATACATACATGTGGGTATGTATATATATATATATAT
>NC_033651.1:918658-929218 GCF_001601855.1 Plasmodium reichenowi | reverse complement strand
AAAAAAAAAAAAAAAAAAAAAAAAATTTAGGGAAATTTTATCATAGTTGGGAAATTGAATTAATCACTTAAAAATTAGTCAATTTTTTTTATTAAAAATCCATATAATGTTTTATATCCATTTTAATATTACTTTGTAGATTTAATTGATAATATATTGATTTAATGATTTCTTTTTTTCATTTTATTTTTATTTCTTATTTTTTCCTTTAATTCGTAATTCTTTAAATATTTAATTTATGGAATGGCATTTATTGACCGAATTTTTCTTTTATTATTATACTTTTATGTTATATTTTTCTTTTTTCTTTTTTCTTTTTTTTTTTTTTTGTTTAAAAATTTCTCTGGACTTTATTTTATAATGAATAAAATATAATTAAAAGAAAAAAAAAAAAAAAAAAAAAATTAATTGAGAACTTCTTACTCTTTTTTCAAAACCACAATTATATACTAATCACCCATTTTTAAAATAACGGAGAGAATCATTAAAATTTATTTTTTATATAATAAAAAAAAAATATATATATATATATTCTTTAAATAAATAATTTATTAAAATGTTTTAGAAATTTAGATTGTAAAATCTTTTATACATTTTTTGGCAAGTGTTTTTTATAGACATATTATATTATATATATATATATAAAAATATACATATATTTTTTGATACATCCATATAAGAAAGTAGGCTGAATGAGAATGCTTTAAATTCATTTTTTCAATTTATATGTAAGTTTTTTTTTTTTTTTTTATGTGGTCTTATATAAGCCAAAATTTTATTTTTTCTAATTCTATAAAAAAAAAAAATTAATATTCTTCTTCATTATATGAAATAATATATATATATATATATATGTATGTTCCGAAAAAGACACAACTTTATCGTATATAAAATGTGTGAACATAAATATTTTTTAATATCGTAAAATATTTTACACCAATATAAATACATATATATATTATATATATTATATATATATATATATATGATTAAGAATTATTTTATTTTATTTTTTTTTTATATTATATTTATTTGTTCTTCTCTTTTTAAAATATCTAGATCTTCATTATTAAAATAATTTAAATGCATAATTGCTTTATAGTTTTCGTGATTTTTTTCATTCACATCCTTACAAAAGTAAAAATAATATATTTATTTGTGTATATATAAGTCAAATGATAATATGAAATAGGAAAAAACGTTTGTATAATACTATGTATTAATCTATTAAAATATAAATACAAACATATATATATATATATATATATATATTATCATTACTATCAATTCTTCAATCTCGTTTTTTAATATATTAAAATCTTGAAACTTTTCATTCAATGTGTTATTTAATATTTCGTTATTTTCTGGATTATTGGACTCCTTCCATTTGTTTAACTAATCAAATAAACATAAAAATATATATATATATATATATATATATATATATATATTTTCGTAGTATTAATATTCATTATATCGCGTTTTCTATTTCCCCCTTACTTCTATAGTATTTACTTCCAGGGACTCATTTTTTAACTTCATTTTGGTCTCTAAGAAATAATTCTTCAAAAAATAAAATTAATGTCAAACAATTTATTATCCACATTCATTTAATATAATAAAAATATTTGTTCATTTTATTCATTTGGTTCATATTTTTCTCTATTTAAAATTATACCTCTAATAGCAACTTTTGAAGATAATCATATAACTTCATTTTATTTTGATCATATATAGTTTTATATTCATTTGATATTTTTGTAAGTAACATTTTCTTTACATCTGTTTCTAGTTTTAACTCATGTAGAATCTTTTGTTGTTTTTTTCTTTTTTCTTTAATTTTTTTCAAATCATTTCTTAAGTTTTCATAGTCAACAATGTTCCTCTCTAATTCGTATGCGTCTCTTTCCACACCTTCTAAAATCTCTTAAAAAATATAAAAAAAAAATGGATATCATTAAATATTATTGTATCCAATTATATATTTAACAATATATATATATATAGTGCCTTACTTCTTTGAATGGATATGTTTTTCTTTAGTTGTTCTAAGCCCTTTCTTTTTGAAAAATAATTTTTTTTCTTAGTAAGTTTTTCCTCCTAATATATATATATATATATATGTGTGTGTATTTATATTGATGCACATTTACCATTTATAAATACGAGAATCTATTTTTATGTTTCTATTTATGATGTGGTACCTCCAATTTTTGAATGAGCTCCAATTGATCATCCAGAATTAATTTGAAATAATTTTGTATATTAAAAATTTTTTCATTGTACGTCGTTAAGATATTTCTTTTTTATAAAAAATATATATCCATATGACAATAAAAAAGATATATATATATATATATATATATATATATATATATATGTATATATTTTTTTTTTTTATTTAAATTTTTTACTTTATTCGGTCATTTTTTTCCTTTTGTAAATTAAAAATAATTTTTTGTCTTTCCTTGTCCATTTTATCTCTTTGCTGATCACAAGAAACAATAAATAGTTTTATTTTATAATTATTAAACTTTTGTATGAACAAATTTATATATATATATATATATAATAAAAGAATTTTTTTTTTTTTTTTTTATTTGAACCATATTAATTTTTCGAGAGTAGTTATCTTTCATTCTTTTGAGACATATTGTAAATTTTCTATTTATATTATCAATAATTTTATTTTGTGATAATATGATGGAATTTAATTTGTTTAAATGTTTGATGCTTGTTACGGTGGTTAGTTTTTGAAAATCTTTATTGGATTTCTGTTCTTTCATATCATCTCTTATAACAGAAATACAAATAATATATATACATTTATATATATATATATATATATATATTTTTATGGTTTGTAAGGTTTGCTTATTTTGAAAAAACTTTTGGTCATATATATTAAAAGTTTTAAATAAAATTATTACTCCTTTCGTTTGGATAGTGTATCAATCTCAATTTCATTCTTTGTTAAATTATTTAAGAAATTCTCATAACATTTTAATATATATTTATTTATCATATTTTCTATATTCCTTTCCGATAGTAATTTATGCGACCTTTTTTCTTCAACTTCTATTTCTTTATTTTTTAATTCCACATTTAATATCTTCGTATGAGGAATTATAAAAATGGAAATAAATAAATAAATAAATAAATAAATAAATACATAAATACACACATATATACACACATATATACACACATATATACATATATATATATATATATATATATATATATATATATATATATATATTCCATTTTATATGTATATATCCTTTTTCTTATTAACCTTAATGTCATGATATCCCAAGAATATTTGACCATCTATATTTTTTATTTTTACACTTAAATCCTCAACATTATTTTGCTCTACATTTATTTCATCATTTATTTTGTTAAGCTAAGAGAAGAAAACAATAAATTAAATAAATAAATAAATAAATATATATATATATATATATATATATATAACAATTATATGATAATATATTTTATATTACAATTTACCTCTTTTATTAACATAAGTTTTTCTTCTCTCTTTTTAGAAGAGCCCTTTTTCTTAGAATCCTTCATTTGTTAAAGCAAACCTTTTTACAATAAATGTAAACATAAATATTATTAAAATAAAGAGCAGTGCGCATATTTTTTTATTATTTTTATTTTACAGGTCCTCTAAAGATCTGTCCACTTTAAAAAAATTTTATGCTGTGATATATTAAATGACTTTAAAAAAAAAAAATATATAAATTACAATGACTATATTATAATATGCATATTATTCATTTTTTATTTCTACGACTGAAAAAAAAAGAAAAATAATAACAATTTATTTTAGTAAAGCATACGTGTAAAATATATCTTATACACATAAATATATATATATATATATATTTATTTATTTATATTTTAAGACAAATTTTTTTTTTTTTTTTTTTTTTTTTTTTTTATATATTAATTTTTTTTTGTATTAAAGAACAAAGAAATAGAAACAATCGTAGTTTAATAAAATGACATTTATTTATTATATAAAATAATAAGAAACCTTTATTTACACAATGAATAATATATCTCTTTATATAAGGAAGACTTATCAAATACTCATCGTTTAAATAATTAAATAGGAACAACATTATATTATATATATTTTGTATACTTCTCATATATTATTTTCAAAAAATGTGTCGAAGATTATTTGTAAATTCTCGAGATAACAGATACAGAAAAATAAAAAAGTAACATCAACATTATATATATATATATATATATATATTTTTCGTTCGTTCTTTCAAATGATAAAGAGAAAACATTTTATTATCATATGATGATAATGAATTAAATTTTTTTTTTCATGTTTTAAGAAAAAATTAATTCTTATATGTCTTGAAGATGCTTTGATTTATTGTGGTAGTGAAAATGTTCATAAAATTTTTGAAAATATAAAATTATGAATAAAAAAAATAAGCATATATACATATATATATATATATATATATATATATATATATATATATTTCCCTTATTAATATTTCTCTAAAATTTTATATTATTTTATTTTATTATTTTCCAATACCTCAATATCATAATTTTTTGATGATTTTGATCATGCGATGTCACCCTTAATAAAAGCTCAACAAGTATAAAAAAAAAAAAAATATAATATAATTTAATATAGAAAAATCTGAGTTAAAACAAAATTATATAATTAAATAACTATATATATATATATTTTTTTATGTTGTTTTTATGAAATATATATATATATATATATATATATATATATATATATATATATGTTTTTTTTCTTTTTTAAATAATATTTATAAAATTGTCTACATAATCTATGTATTCTTTATTTTTGCAACTTCCTCATTCATTTAATAATTATTTTTTTTTACGAAAAAAATGTGGTTTGGTTATAATATTTTGGCAATTACAACATTTAGTTTATTAATTAGGAGAGGTACAAACATAAATAGTATTATATATATATATATATATATGTTTTTCATTTTATAAAAAAAAATATATATATATTAATAATATATATATATATATATATATGTTTTAATTATTATACAGGCCATGCATCCGATTCTTATAGCACAGGAGGTAATGAAAGAGAAAAAATATATATGCACAATTATAAATATATGTGGACATATATATATATATATATATATATATATATATGTATTAATATATGTTTTATTTTCTATTTTATTTTAAATACGTTAGTTTCTTCAAAAAAGGATAATAATAAAGGTAAAATGAAAAATTATAGACATTATATATATATAATAATAACTTGGAGAATAATATATATATATATATATATACATATTGTAATATTTTTTTTATATATCAAAGAAGTTATCTTACCCCCTATATATGAGCAAGGTAAAGAAGAAAAGTGAATATCCAAATTATATATCATATAAGACATTAGTTAATATATATATATATATATAAATGTTTATATACATGTATTTCTTTGTTGCATTAGAAATTTATACTCATGCACAATCCACAGGTAAAGAAATAAAAATAAAAGTAAAGTGAAGGATACATACATACATACATACATACATATATATATATATATATACTTTTTATTTATTTATTTTATTTTATTTTTTTTAATTTTCCCCACTTTATTACTCAACAGCATCTGATTCTACATTGGTACATAATATAAAATAAACAATAAATCATATAAAAATTTCTTATACAATATATTTTTATTTTTTTCTTATATTCAATCATTTTAGGACGTGGGTAAACTATATAACTGAACAATTGTTTTTGAAAGAACAAATAAATAAGCAGAATAATATATATACATAACAATGAATAAATCCATTGATTAACTTTTAAATTGTATATAGTCATATATATATATATATATATATGTATATTTATATATTTATTTATTTATATATTTTTGCTTATTAAAATATAACAGAAGAATTTAGAATCCCCTTGAAAGATACGTTATGGTCTTATGTAGATAGAAATTCAATAAAAGGATTTATAAATATAAATTTGGACAGTATTTTTGATATTGATTTAAAGGAATATTATGTACATGATGAGGTAATAAAAAAAAACTACACATATATATATATATATATATATATGTATGTATAATTTGAATAAAATAATTTTATATTTTACATATATTTTCATTTTCCATTTATGTAGGAATATATGATAAATAACGAAAAATCGGAAGATTTAGCATGTATAGGTGCGTATGTACAAAAGACTAATGAAATATATTACAATATGTTAGATAAAAAAGATGAGGCATATTTATTCATATGTAAAAAGTGTAAGCACATATATAAGGATATAAAAGAATGTAGAGAAAAAAGCATGCAGTTGATGATAAAAAATATGAGTAGGCAAATAAAAAAAAAAAAAAAAAAAATTAAAAAAAATGAAATTGGAACATGAATATATTTACACATGTCAATAATATTATTATAAATAAGATAATAATTAGTAATCATAATATACAAAATATAAACATATTATATGTACATATATATATATATATGTATATATATATTTTATTTTTATGTAGAAATAACTGTGCCCCAGATACGGTTAAAATATGATAAAAAAAGTAAGAAAAAAAAAAAAAAATATATAATCAATAAATATATATATATATATGTATATATGTTAGATAACCAATTTGATGAGCAAAGTGAAATATGTAGACACCATGTATATGCTCATGAATAAATCTTTAATTTTTATAGATAGAGATAATCAAGAAATAATTATTAACATTCCAGTGACATATGTACTGTCGAATTTACTGTCGAGCTTAAAAAGAACAGTCACATATAATACAGATGATCTTAACAATTCATGTAATGTTTTAATAAAAATGTTACATTTAGATTTATTGAAGATATTATATAATTTACAACATCATCATGGTATATTTAATGGTATAACTGAAAAATATTTAATAGAATTCAGAAATATATTTGTGAAAAGACAAAAAACGAATACAGAAGATAATAATGACATGATATGGGAAGAATGCTTTGTATTAAAAAAATCTATTGATAAGATTATGAATATAAATTTATTTTTGTTAACTAAATCAAGAAATAGATATATGGATTATTTACATAATCGAAGAAAACGATATCGTGATATTTTATTTATGATTACACATAATGTATCAGATATGAATTTAAATACATATATTAAAAATATTTATAATTACATTTATATTTCAACAAAAATAATTAAAGATATTCAATATATATATAATCAAGAAGTATATGCTAACTTTTTTGTAAGAACAGAATTAATAGAAACCTATTTCTTAAAAAATCCTAAACAATTAAAAAATACATGTTCTATATATATTATGATAACCATATCATGGTTTTTTAATCAAATTAATATTGGTATGTATAATAAAAATAAAAATGTATATTATCTATTTAAGGAGAAATTTTCAAAAAGTAACATAAAGCAAATAATACATTCTATATATACAAATAATGTGGAAAACAAAACTAATATTTTACAAATATGTTATGATAGTATTACAAATACAGTAGAATCAATAAAAAAGATTATAAAAAATTATTACAAAGAAAATAATGTCTTATCAAATTATAATATCAACTTTGCTGGATTAATTAAATTTATTGATATACATATATTACGCATGAAATTCATACAATCCACTCTTGAAAAACAACCTTTAATAGAATACGATATATTAAATGATGATCATTTAAATAACGATTCTATAATAAAAAGAGAAAATATGGTTTGTATGATGAAATATATTTCAAATAAAATTAATACATATATATCTTTATTAAAAAAATCAGATTTACAAACTATTATGTTAGAAAATTATGATAAATATAATATATATAGAGATACATATTTTACACATGAAAATGTTTTTTTCTGTTCATCCCCTGGTCAATATTTAATCAGCAAAATATTTTTTTATAGCCTTTTCAATATAATAAACATATATGGTTAAATCGTAAAAATATATGTACACCAGAAGTAAACATATAAACCTAACACATACATATATATATATATATATATATATATATATTATCCATACGTTTTCCATAAAATGTCATAATTTGTATATATATTTTATTTAATTTTTCGCAATATAATGTTTCATCTTAGAGATAACATATATATATATATATATATATATATATATATATATATATGCACATTTTTATTTTTTATTTTTTTTTTATTTAACCTTTTGAAAAATTATAAATCATAAAATTGTCATTAATATATATATATATATTAATTAACCATTTAGAAGGGCTATAAATAAATTAAAAAAAAAAAAAAAAAAAACCTGCACATTTTTTATATTTTTTCATATGTTCCTTTTGCACAATTAGAAAAGAAATATTTATATATCAAATATATATATTTTTTTTATATACATAAAAATATAATAAGGTCAGTATGTGTAACTTGAGACCCCTTCAATGTTAATTTAGAATGATGAGAAGATGAAAATTACCACAACTTGTATAATATTTAATTAAATACCAGATAATATGTAGGAATGAATTTTTATTATAACAACTAAATATTACATAAATATATGTATATTTTTTAGTAATCATTTTTTTTTTTTTTTTTTTTTTTGGCGTGTAACTATATATATATATATATATAATATATATATACAAATATACATATATACAATTTTTCAGTCATTATGTCTTACTATATCCCCCTTGCAATAATCTTCACAATTTTCTCATTAATATTATATATCACAATTTATTATTTAAATAAGAAAAAATATAACTTCTCTAATTTGTTGGGAAATAAAAACATCAGTATTATCGTAGCACATCCAGACGATGAGCTTATGTTTTTTTTTCCAACTATAAAATTTTTGTTTGATAAAAAAAAAAAAAAAAATATATTTCTTTTATCTCTATCTAACGGTAATTATTATGGCTATGGGAATATTAGGGAACAAGAATTATACAAAGTGTGGTCATATATAGGAGGAGAAAAAAATAATTGTCATATATGGAATGATAATAAAATACAAGATGGATGGCTTTATTGGGATGAAAAATATATATTCAAATTAATAAAAGATTATTGCATTCAATATGATATAAAGACGGTACACTTAAAATATTAACGTGTTATTATAATACATACACCTATATATATATATATATATATATATATATATGTATATATATTTATTTATTTATTTTGATAATATGCAATTTTTTTTTTTTTTTTTTTTTTTTCTTACGTAGATATTTACTTTTGATAATTACGGAGTATCTGGACACCCTAATCATATAAGTACTTATAAGAGTATTAGGTAAATACATAAATAAACAAACACATGTATGTATATATATATATATGTGTACATATATATATTTTGTAGGATGTTATCACATATGAAAGACATAGATATTTACACTTTAAAATCCACAAACATCATTTATAAATACATGAGTTTCTTTTCTTATCCTTTTATCACCAACAAAAGGTATTTTCATTTGAACATTGTATATTTATATATGTACATATATTTTTATTTTTTTTTAATTATCATAAATTAGGTATGTCATTTGGTCATTTAATCCTCTCTTATTATTAAGGTATGAAAAAAAAAAAAAAAAAAAAAAAAAAAAAAAAAATTTATATATTGATCATTTATATTATTTATTATATATTTTCTTTTTATAGACTAATGTTTTTTTATAAATCACAGCTTGTCTATTACAGGATTTTATTCTGTATATTCTCTCAGTAATATAAAAAATATATATATACATATGTATATATAATAATAATAATACTTCTCGTTGTAATATATTGTATACATATATATATATATAATTTCAATCATTTGTTTATATATATTTTTTTTAATTAGATATGTATATTTTAACACTTTTGATTTATTAAAGACATACAAATAGGGGATTCTAAACAAATATATTTATTTGAACATATACTTATTATATATATATATATATATATTTATTTATTTATTTATAAATATTTAATACTATTCTATATATATACACTCTTTTTTTTTCTTCTTTTTTTTTTAAAAACTGTAATGCGTATAATAAAATAAAAATTGAAATCAAATATTTTTAAATATGAAAAGTTAAAAAAAAATATGATATAAAATTAATGTTTTTTTAAAACAAAAAAAAAAAAAAAAAAGAATAAATAAATAAATTAAATATATAATACACATATATATATATATATATATAATATTATATTCAAGTGGAAAAAAAATAATTGTACACAATAATAAATATATATATATTTATATGTGTATATATACAATATATGGTATAAAAAATGAGAAAAAAAAAAAAAAAAAAAAAACACAACAATTTAAATATTTAAAAAAAATAATAATAATAAAATGTTTTATAGATAAAAAAAAAAAAAAAAAAAATAATAAAAAATAATAAAATAAAAATAAATAAAAATAAAAATCATTTAAAATACTTTTTATTC
>NC_033651.1:905335-918268 GCF_001601855.1 Plasmodium reichenowi | reverse complement strand
ATTAAAAAAAAAAAAAAAAAAAAAAAAAAAAAAAAAAAAAAAAAAAAAAAAAAAAATTTTTTATTTTTTTTTTTTTTTTTTTTTTTTTTTTTTTTTTTTTTTTTTTTTTTTTTTTTTTTCTGTCCATATATTTATTAAATTGGTTTTTTATCTGTATAATATATAGATATTTATATAATTCTTCTGTATGTGTATTTAATATATTTATTGTACATATAAAATAAAAGAACATCTCAATAAAAAAAAAAATTAATATAATAATACATATACATATACATATATATATATATATATAATATAATATATTTCATTCCAAGCTACTCCTCCCTCCATACATTTATATTATTTATATAATAATTTTTTTTTTACCAATAAATAAAAATTGATATTCTTTGGGTCTTTCGGTATATCTTTTAATATTTTTATACTTCCTTTTTTCTTCTTTTTTTCTTAATGTTTCTTTTTTTTTTCTTTTTTTTTTTTATACAAATATAAATAATGCGGACTTTATTCTATTAAATAATATTATATCCCTTATGTTTAAAAAAAATGAATATAATAAAATAAATTATAATAAAAATATTACAATTCTTTGAGTTCTTAAAAATTATTTTCTGGTTTTTTTTATAATTTTTCTACATTTTTATTTGGATAATAATTAAATTACCTTTAAAGATATTGAACGCTGCCTTCTTCATATGAATTAATACATAAATAAATATAATTATACATACATACATATATACATATATATATATATATATATATATATATATATATATATCCTCTAAGAAATAAAAAATAATATCCCCATGTCATAAAATGATGCCCTCCATAATATATATAAATATATAACGATCTATATTAATATAAAGTTATAATATATTATCCATTTTTTTCTTTTTTATATCCTTCTGAAAATAAAATTTCCTCAAAAACTAAAATATACATATGTATATATATATATAGATATATTTCCTTCTTATTATATCCTCATATATCATTCATCTTTTTCAAAATAAAAAAAATTCAAAAGACACATTTCCAAAATATATGAACTAAAAAATTAAACATTCGCAGCTACATATATCAAATATAATATTTATATATTTCTCTCTCTCACTCTCTCTCTCTCTATATATATATATATATTAATTTATTTATTAATGAAATGTCGTTTTAATTAATTTCTGGTAAGTTATCATTATTACTTCTGTCTGCGGCTTTTAAGAAATTCTTTACATCTTCCAAATTTAAATGCTGTAAAAGACTTTGCGGATTATTTAATAAGTTTTGATACAGTAAGTTACTAGCTTGATGAATATCATTACCACTTTTATTATTTTTATTTTTATTACTACTATTATTATTACTGCTATTTCTACTTGAATTATTTGTCTTTTTTTTCTTATTATTATTATAATTTGAACTTTCATTTTTATCTTCGTCATCTTCATCTTCGTCATCTTCATCTCCATCATCTTCATCTCCATCATCTTCATCTCTATCATCATCTTCATCATCATCGTCATCTTCGTCATCATTCCTCACAGTCTTGCTCTTATCATTATTATTTATTACATTCGACATTACACTAGATGTATTTCTTCTATATAAAATATATTCTTGGACCTTATTTGGCCCACTATTTTCAGATGTATTTGTAATTTTTTTTATATCATAATCTACATTTACATCTTCTACAACCCTTTTTCTCGAATTGCTAGATTCCTTTTTTGCTTTGGAGATATTTGAAAGGAATGCCTCTTGTTGCTGCGTATTATCCTTTTTAAATAGAAATTGTTTATTTTTATTTTTACTATCTAACATATAATTTTTGTTATTATCTTCTTTTTTATTATTATCATGTTGTATATTTTTTTTGTTCATTAAATTGGTACTTGCACATAAATTTAATAATTTTTTTTCAAGATCTTCACATTTAATATTTTTATCAATGTTGAATATATCAAGATTAAAATCGTTGATTGAATATCCTGAATTTGTATTCATATTTTCAATTTGTTCGTTACTTTTAAGAAGATGTACTATATCTTTATTTGTATTACACAAATTACCTTTGTTTGAGTACAATTTAAAATTTCCATTTTTATCAAATGCCCCATTTTTAAATATTTCTTTAGCAAATCTGAGGCTATTTTCCTGAGCAGTAATAGTATGTTGATTATTATTACTATTATTATTATTATTATTATTAATATTAGTATTCATATTATTCTTTGTGTTACTATTTGATCGAGAATTTACATAATTTAATTCTTTTAATTTTTCTTTTATAGTATTTTTATCTAAATGGGATGAGTTCTTTAAAGAATTCTTCATTTTATTTAGATAATTTTGTATAATGGATTTTTCAAATTCATCATCTTTTAATTTTTTATTTTTATCAAAAGGAGAATTGGATGATGAAACAAGATTAAAAATATTATTATTACCTGTGGTTATACCCCTTAGAAAATCTTCTGCTGTGGTAGCACTTTCTAAAAAGGAATTATTATGATTATTTTTATTATTTTTATTTTTTGTATTACTAGTACTTTTTGTGTTACTACTACTTTTTGTATTACTACTATTTTTTGTGTTACTATTATTTTTATTAATATTTTTACTATTACTACTACTTTTCTTATTTTTATTATTATTATTATTATTATTATTACCGTTATTAATTAAATTACTTTTGGTAACTCGTAAAAATTCTTTTGCCTTATTTAAAAAATCTTCATTAAATGAATCTCTTATAAAATTTGCATTGTGTGTATCTTTTATTAATTTTTCATGAAACGGATTAATAAGTAAATTTAATTTTTTTAAATCTTTATCATCTTTTTTTTTGGATGAAGTATTACTTTTATTATTATTCTTTTTATCTCCATCCACATTATTATTATTGTTATTTTCATCATTATCATCATTACCTTTTTTCTTTTTAACTTTTTTAATATTCTTTACTATACATTTTTTTCTTTTTCCACTGATGGTAGATAATTCATCATTTATTTTTTCTTTCATATCATCTGTTAAATCACTCCTTATTTCAATAATATCTTTTGTATCTGAATAATCAGAACTTATGGTTAAAGGTTGATTTGATAAGAAATGAGTTAATTTTGCTTTTAAACTCATACTACTGATATTATTATTCTTTTTATTAATATTATTATTATTATCATCATCCTCATTTTTTGAATATATTTTTTTATTTTCTTTTTCTTTTTCTTTTTCTTTTTTTATTATTTTTTTTTTATCTGCTATTAATATATCCCATTTCATTGAACGTATACAATCTTCTAATATATCATCAGCTTTATCTTGATAATTACTATATAAACTCTTAAATTTAAAAACAGACATATTCTTATATTCTTCTTCTGTATGTTCTTCTTTTATTTTTTTCTTATTTAATAAATTAATTAATTCTTTTAATTTCTCTCTCTTCTCATCATATTCTTTTTTTTCTTCTTCAGTTAATTTATCACAATGTTTTCTAAAATGTGCTAGCTTGCCTAACTGCACTGTACCACATTTTGAACAAACAGCTCTTAAAAATTTTCTAGTTTTACTCTTGGATGTATTATCATTATTATTTTGTGGACTATCTTTTTCATTATTATTATGGTTATTCATATTATTATTTTCATTCATATTATTTTCAGGTGAATCCTTTTCAAATCTCATACTTCCATCAGATAAGAAAGTTGTACCAACAACTTTCATTTTATCTTTACTTTCGTTATTATTATAATCTTCATCATCATTTTTATTATATTCTATTCCTTTGTCAGACATTAATTTATTAGTACATGGGGAATTTTCTTTATTTTCATTAAAACTATAACTATTATTATTATTATTATTATTATTATTATTATTATTATTATTACTATTATTACTATTTAATCCTGTACTCTTTATATTTAACATAGCACCTATAATGCCTTTACTATTATTATTTATTGTCGATGTAACCATTACATCTTTTTTTATTCCATCATTTCTAGAAGGTGTTGTTGAACCATCATTTGGTTCACATTTTGTACCTCCTTTATGGGGACTATTCATTATTTTATTCCCATCTAATATATTAGTTATATTTTTCATGTTATTGCTATCTTCACCTACCTTGTCTTTGAAATGCATATGTGACGAACAAGAATCATTCTTCCCTTCACTTACTCGTTTTTCAAACCCATCTCTTCCCATCTGACTAAAAGATGTATTAGACATATAATAAGACTTATCTAACTCAGGAGGATAACAACATTTACCAGGATATTTATAATTAGCATGACATGGTAATTTACAATTTTCACATAGTACTAATAATTTGCTTGGTAATTTTGTATGTAAAAAGGTTGTAGATTTTTTTTTATTCGTCTCTTTATTATTATTATTATTATCTTCTACTATACCTTTTTGTTTTAACATCTTCGCATGTTCAATTCTATTAACTAATTCTTTTACAAAATTATTAGGGAACACATTTTCATATGCTTTTCTTAATTGATCTTCATATTGTTGATCTAAAGCATCAATTCGTTTTCTATTTTCTATTATAAATTTATCTCTTTCTAATTGTTGTGCTCTCTTTCTTTTCTTAGCTTCTAATTCTTCTTGTTTACTATCATGTAACTGACTTCTTAATTCTTTCTGTAATTGTTTTTCATTTTCTCTTTCTTCTTTTGTCATCTTTCTTCTCTTCTTCTGTTCTTCGACAGCTTTACATTTGGAACATAAAAAGCATACCCAATTTTGTGGAGTAAAATTAACTCCTCTTTGTCTTAAATTATGATAATATTCTTCACCTACATAATATCTCACGTAATCCGGAGGAAAACAATTATAACAAAAACTTGTTGGACAAGTAGCACAATGAATTAACAAATTACCACATTGTGATGATTTACGAAAACATAAACAACATTCATGCCAACTACAGGTCCATGTTTTCTTTACATTTTCATCTTTTATGCCTTCACATAATTTATGATACGTTTTAGGACATCGGAAACAATTAATCATATCACCATAATCGATTTCAATATCATTACCATTCCTATCTTTAACAATAGCTTTATGATTCTTAGTATTGTTACAAATAAAACATCTATATTCATGTTTAATTTGTTTCACTTCTTGTTTTCTTCCCCAATATTCAGGGGTATATAAAATTTGAGGTTTCTTTCTTTCTCTAACAGATCTCCATAACGAAATATCATTATTATTATTATTATTATTGTTGTTGTTGTTTTGGTTGTTGCTTGAAGCAAACTGACCATTTATCATTTCACCACTTCCTCCAGTTACATCATTATTATTATTATTATTATTATTATTATTATTAGTAGTAGTAGTATTATTTCGTGTCTCTAATTCTTCAGCCTCATCCATCATAACTTCATCTATATCTATAGCATTATCATCATCATTGTTATTATTATACTTAGCATCAACACTATTATCATCATCATCCTCATCATTTTTACTAACCAATATATCATCTCCATCATCTTTTTTATTAATTTCCTCTTCTATGGCACATTTTTCCTCTCTCTCTAAATCTACCCCATTTATTATAGGTAACTTTTGACGACCCCTTTCAATAAAAAATTCTAAAGGAAAATTATTTGTACTTTCAACATCCATATTTTGTATAGCTGCTTTACCATGCAACATTAATTTCCTTATTTCATCTGATGATAATTTTTCTTCAAAGTTATCTAACATATCTTCATCATCTTGTGTTTGTACAACCAATTTATCTAATTTCAATTTTTGTTCTCTTCTAAATGCCATTCTTTCCTCAACAGTCCATTCTGTCATTAACTTCCAAACATTTACTTCTCTCTTCTGACCAATACGATGAGCTCTATCTATGGCTTGTAAATCTATAAATGGATTCCAATCTTCATCATACATTATAACATGATTTGCTGCTGTTAAATTAATACCCAAACCACCTGCTCTCGTACTAATTAAATATATAAAATATATACTATCGCTTAAATTAAATTCTCTTATATCTAATTCTCTAATTAATTTATTTGTGGAACCATCTAATCTCATATATTTCCAACATCGATATTTACAATATTCTTCTAATTCATCTAAAACTAATTGAAATTGTGTAAATATTAATACTTTATGCATTTTTGCTTCACCTAACTTTTCACCATTCTCATCATTATCATTCATCTCGTTCTTTATATTAATAACAACTTTTTTTTCATCTGTTTGTAATTTTATGTCAGTCACATTATTTATATTATTATTATTATTATTATTATTATTATTATTATTATCAATATTTAATTGTGTACCATTTTTATGAGTTATTACATCTTCTTCGTCATCCTCTTCTCCTTCTTCTTTCATATAACCATCATGCTTTTCCTTTTCTTCTCTTTTCAACATATCAAAATCATCCAGTTTGTTATCACCTTTATCTGTAACACCTACAGTTGAATCTTCATTTATTTTATCTGTATTGTTTGACATTTCCATTTTTTCGCTCTTTAAAAATTCTTTTATATTATTATTTATTTTTGAACTATCATGAAGACTAAATATGTTATCATCATTCTGATCGTCATTTATATTATTATTATTATTATTATTATTATTATCACTAAAATTACCATTGTTATCATTTTTAGTAATATCCTTGTTATCATCATTATTAATATCTTCACTCTTATTGTCGTCATTTGAATTTTCATCATCATCAGATATAACCTTTTTCTTCTTATCCTTTCTTTTATTATAATAATTTACCTCATCGTCATCATCATTATCATCATCATCATCTTCTTCTTCATCATCATCATCCTCATCTTCATCATCACTATTATCATTATTTTTATTATTCTTATTATCAGATATTAATCTGGCACGACCCTTATGTTTTATATTACTATTATTCTTCACATATTCCTTGACCTTATCATATATACATCTCTTTTTCTTATAAGGACATTCATTATCCACAGGAACTGAGTGCATAAAACCTTTTAACATGTCCTCCTTCTGAGATGTGGGTTTTAAATCAAATTTTCCCTTATTATATATTTCCATAAATAAGGGACTATTTTCTAATGCTTCAATTTTTTTAAATTTTCCAGAATGCTCTCTTTTTTTTTTCTGAGCATTAGTTTGTTCTTGTATTTTATGATAATTATAAGCAGCGACTTCTTTTTTATGTTTTTCATAACTCGATGCATAATTTTTAACATATTTACAATTTTCATAATGTAATTGACATAATAACTTATCAATAAAAATTAACTTGGATGAAGATTCTATATGTTCTTCACCAGATATATTTTTTAATTTTAATGCATCATTTTTTACTTGTTCTTTTATGTCTTCACTTTCTTCTTCAAAAAATGCGAACAATTTTTCCATTTGGGATGGTCTACTTACTATACCTTTTGGATGTCCACATATAATTCTCATTTTTATAACTAAACCTAATAATTTCTTTACACTAACTTTTTCTTCAACCATAGATCTTATATCTAATAATCTTTTATACCAATGTGCAGATAAACTACCTAATGGTAACCACACATCATGAAATATTTTTTTTGGAAGTGTTATAGCTTGTTCTTTTAAACGTCTTAACATAATTTTATCTAACAAACAACGTATTGATTTTAAATCTTCTTCTTTTATAGCTGATTTTAGATCTATATTGCCAATATTAACATTTACTTTGGATGTATTATTACCTGATGTACTAGCACCACCACCATCATCATCATTATTATTATCATTATTATTATTTTTTTCATCTTTATTATTATTATTATTATTATTATTTTTGTTCTTATTATTTTGTGAAGCATTCATAAATGCTTGTTCTATTATTTCTGAATTTTTAAATATATCAGGAAACATAAAATTAATTAATGTAAATAATTCTGCTGAATTGTTTTGAAGTGGTGTTCCTGTTAATAATAATCGCATATTTCCTACTACTCTATCCATTGAATGTCTTATTGCACCACTTTGATTTTTAATTCTATGTGCTTCATCTAATACTATACATTGCCATTTTGGTATTGTTTCTACGAAAAATTCTTCTTCATTTTTTACTGTTTCGTATGTAGTTACATATAAATCATATAATCCTTTCTCAGCTAACCGATCTTCTTTTGCATGTGTTCTTTCATTTTTAGAACCACATATTTTAATACAAGTTAAATGTGGTGTAAATCTATGAATTTCTCTTAACCAATTTCCTACCGTTGATAAAGGTACGACAATTAAATGAGGACCATCTATTTTATTACATTTTAAATATGATAAAAAACATAAGGTTTGTATAGTTTTTCCTAAACCCATTTCATCCGCTAATATTGCTCCTCCTGTTAAAAATGATTTTAATAACCATTCTACCCCATCTTCTTGATGAGGTTTTAATTGAACATTATCTACGAGTGGTCTTCTTTCAATTTTTCTTCCATTTGGATAATATACACTTAAGAAAACGGATTCTATAAATTTACATGCATTTTGATGAGCTTCATCTTCTAAAGAAGATATAAATTCATTGAATTCTTTTGAATCCATATCTACATCTTTTTTTGAATTATATTTATCATTATCATATTTATTAGATTTTTTATTATTACTACTACCTTTTGTATGGAAATAATCATTTTTAAATGTTTTTGTTAAATTAGAGAACACACGTGGATTTACAAATGGTTGTAAATCTTTACGATGTGCTAATAAAAACCGATTACGATATTTTATTATTTTAGATCTCCAAAAACCTAACTCTCTTTGTCTTTTTTTCATAATTTCTTGTATTTCGTTTTTTGTCCATCTCTTGTGTCCTTGATTTAATAAAGGATCTTCATTTTTACAACAAGGACATTCCCATTGATCAGAAATATTATCAAAATCTAAATCTGGTAAACATGTTGGATGAAATGAATTCGGACAAAAATCACAACCTAATAATTTACCAGGTCTTTGACACACATAACAAGTTGAAGAATTTACATGTTCCCCATTCATATTGTCAAGTACAAAACCTTTTCTCATTCTTCTTACATCTAAATTTTTATGATCATCTGGTTTACATATTGGACAATACCATTTTTCTGATTCGGGTTCTGCTGCTAAACCTAAACAACTAACATGGTAACTATTTGGACATCCATCACATAATAATAAAATCAAATTTGCTGATTTCTCACGACATATTTTACATCTATCCTCATTCTCTGGTATATCATCATCCTCATTTATACATTGATAACATACATAATTCTTTATGTCTTTTAATTGTTCATTATCCATTAAACCTTCTGCTTGTAAACATTCTCTATGAAACTTTTTCTTACATTGCTTACATTGGATACACTCATCCCCCTCTTCGAAATTTTCACGACATAACGTACACCATGTTTTTCTTATTCTCATCTTAACAACCAACAAAGTGGAAAAAAAAAAATATAATTATATATATAAATATATATATATATTATAATATACTTATATATATATATATATATATACATACATATGTACATATACATATATCCACTTTATTACATATATGTATATATATATATATATATATATATATATATATATATATAACATATATATAACTATTGTCAAAAAAAATAATAAAATGAATAAATATATGTGTTTTTTATTTTTTCCCCTTTTTTAAAAAAAATATATATATATTTATATATTCTTTACATATACATATTCTAATATTAAAAAAAAAAAAAAAAATACTCACATAATATTTTATATATATTATATTAAATTAATAAAAAAAATAAAATAATAATATATACATATATATATATATATATATATATATATATATATATATATATATATATATATAATATATTTATAATATTAAAAAAATAATAAAAAATAAAGAAAAAAACTTTATGAAATGATTTTTATGAAATAATATTATATTGTATATATAAATATATATATATATATATATAACATAAAAGTAAAATATAAATAAAATAAAATATATGTATTTATACAAAAATGGATTATATGTATAAATAAATATATATATATATATATATATATATAATTATATCAATATACTTATTTTTTAAATTAAAAAAAACAAGTAATTATTGTATAGTTTTTAGTTCACTCTTTTTTTTTTTTTTGTGACTTTATCATAAAACTTATATATGATTATATTATATACATTTACATTATATAAATATATATATATATATATATATATATATATAAACATATAAATATTATTAAAATGTAAGAAAAAAATAGTTTCAAAAGGTTTGTTTTATAAATAATAAATAAATATTTATATATATATATATATATATATATATATATATATATATATATATAATAATATAATGTAAAAATAATAATTTTCTATTTTAAGTGAAAATAAGTATTTAATGAACTTTTTTATAAATTTCCCCCCAAAAAAAAAAAAAAAAAAATTGAAATATAAAAATATAATATAATATAATAAAAAAAAAAAAAAAAAAGAAAGAAAAAAGAAAATATATTTTTAAAAAATATACATTTTATACTATTATTTTGTGATATGTATAATTTATTTGTACAAAAATAAAAATATATATTTTTATATAAAAACTATTATAAAAAATTATAAAATGTATATATACATATTTTTTTTCATGGATTATATTATTACATATATATTAATATATATATATATATATATATATATATATATATTATATATTATATATGCATATAATATATTATAATTACATATATATAATAATATTACATATATATAAAAAATAAATATATTTTTTACATATAATATATAATTTTTTTCTTTTACATATTTATTATATATATTATATTATATAATGATATTATAAAATTTATATTATATTTATTTAAATATTGTCAATATTTTAGTATTTAAAAAAAAAAAAAAAAAGAAAAGAAAAGATTCATCTACATGCATTCTGGTTTATAATTTTTTTATTATATATTATTTTATATAATATATAAATATAAAAAAAAATATATATAATATTTATACAAATAAATAAATAAATATATATTATTATTACAGAGTAAATATGATATTTATTTTATTGTAACGTTTTGTGATATATATATTATATATATATATAAGTTAAAATATATATATTCTTATAATTTCTTTTCTTTTTTCTTCTTATCGATTATTACATTTATTTTATATATATATATATATAATGGATGGCATATAAATATAACTTACATTTATACAAAGATAAATAAAAAGTACATATATTTTTATAAATATGAAACATATAATATAGTGAAAACATTTACAAAATAATAAATAGAAAAAAAAATTATCAAATATAAGAGAATACGTAAACACAAATATATTTATTCTATATATAAATATATAAATATATTTGTAGATATAAAAAAGAAAAGAAAAAGAAATTTATAATTCTCATAATTATATATATATATATATATTTTATTAAACACATTTTTTTTTTTTTTCGCTTTATAATAATATAATCAAAAATAATATATATATATATAAATACCGTTATAAAAAAAACAAATTAAAGAAAGGGGACTACATAAATAGGGGGTGGATATAAAAATAAATAATAAATAGATTTAAACACGTATATATATTCATATTTACATGTAATATATATATATTTATATTTATATATTTTTTTTATTATATTTATATTATACATATATATTTTTATAAAAAAAAAATTACATAATTTTAATAAATTTACATTAAATAATATACACAATTTTAAATACTTAACATTAATATATTTAACAATGGCATATAAATATTATTAAAAAAAAAAAAAAAAAAAAAAAAAAAAGGAAATGAAAGGAAACTAAAATACAATTTTATAAGATATATATTATTATATAAATATATAAAGAAATATATTTTAACAATATAAATATATATAAAAAAAAAAAAAAAAAAACTTAAATCAATGAAATCTATAAAATAAAATATCTACACTTGTGTGCGTCATGTCAATTTTGCATTAGAAAAATATTTATATAAAATTATAAAATAAAATATAATAAATTAAGCATATAATAAATATATATTTATTTATGTATGTTACTAAAATGCATCAAAAATTTTCTAAAAAGGAACACTAGTAAATGCATTTATAAAAACGAAAAAAAAAAAAAAAAAAAAAAAAAAAATATATATATATATATATATATAGGTATATATTTACCTTTTAACATACAAAATTAGTAACAGTTATTTTTCTAAGGGGTATAAATATATAAACATTAAGTTAAAAAATATAATAAAATATAGATATAGATATATTTCCTACATAAATATATATATATATATATATTACATTCCTAATATGGATAATTACATGTTATAATAAATAAAATTTAATTTTTACTATGTGTACAAAAAAAAAAAAAAAAAAAAAAAGAAAAAACTTAATCACACTATCATTACTTTATTTTTTAAAAAAATATCTCTTCATCTCTTTATCATTCACAATATTACTTAATGATAAATATATGTGTTAAACTATATTAATATATATTAATATATTAATATATATATATATATATATATATATGTACCTACTACTATATACACTTATTTCTTTTGGCATAATTTTCTTTACTTTATAAATAACATATTTTTACAAGTATCATTAGTTTATACATTTTAAGCTTGTTAATTTAATAATTCATATTCATAATGTAAATATATATATATATATATATATATATTATTAACATATATATGATGTATTTTTTTTTTTTTTTAATATTCCTTCTTTATTATATAGTTTAGAAAGAAATGTGTCAAAAATAATGATTATATATAATTTATTTTTACACAATATAAAATATATTATTATTTATATTGTA
>NC_033651.1:898922-902504 GCF_001601855.1 Plasmodium reichenowi | reverse complement strand
AAAATATAATATTTAAGAAAAAAATGAATATACATATATATAAATATACATATATATATATATATATATATATATATATATATATATATATATATATAATATATTTATTATGAATATAATATAGATTTGGAATTCATAGGAAATGTCTTTTTCATTTATCACAATAAAATAAAATAAACGTGGAATGGGCGAATAAAAAATATGCTCGTATTTGTATTAAAAAGATATTTATTTATATATATATATTTCTTTTTTTTATTCATATTGTCTCCATTAAATAATAAAATTTCCCTAGAGACATGAACACATTCAAATATCATATTCACATATATATATATATATATATATATATTTATATATGTAGTGTAAAATTGGGTCTTATATTTTAAAGTTCATATTTAAAATTTAATCAGGTTATTTAAGAAATAAGGAAACATAAATAAGTAGTTCTTATTCAAACTTATAAAATTTAATGGAATCATTATATAAATATATAATTATTATTAAAAGATGGATGTTACTTAAATATTTATTCTTATTAAATACGTAAGGTCATCACTAAGGCATATGACCGTTCATTTGAAATAATTACTATATCTTATGTTTTATTTTATTTTATTTTATTTTATTAATTTGCTTTATTTTTTTATAGTTACCTATTATATTAATGGCCTTACTTAATATGTATATATATAATTATAGGGAACAAAAAAAAAAAATAATAATAGAAAATAATTTATACATACACTTATTATATACATATATATTACATATATATATAATATATATATATATATATATTTTTTTTTTTTTGATTTATCCTATTGTTTCATTTCAGGAATATATAAAATGCTTTAAAAGAAGATAAAAAAAAAAAAAAAAAAATTAATTACAACAAAATGATTTCATCAAAAGATGAACGAGAAAAAAAGTTATTATTATAATATTACATGAGAAAGTAAATGCAAAAAAAAAAAAAAATAAAAGTAATACGTAATATATATGTTCATCTTTATCAAGTGTGAATAAATAATATATTTTTGTAGTACACTTCTGGTAATATCGTAAAAATTATAATGACCCCATATTAATACTTCTTAAAAATTCATCATCATCCACCTCATTAATTATATAAAATAAAAATATAAATATTAATATATATATATATATATGTGTGTTTTTTTTTATTTTTTATATTTAATAATTTTCCATTTATTTATTCCTTTATATATATTTTATTTGTTCAATATTTATTATAGTTTTTTTTATTTTGTTCTTTTTTTTTATTTTGTTCTTTTTTTTTATTTTGTTCTTTTTTTTTTTTTTCTTTTTTTTTTTTCTTTTTTTTGTGACTAAATGAAGAAGGTATCCATAAATTAAATCCATGAAATGATACCTTTTTATTTTTTCTTTTTTCTTTTGGCTTTTATATGTATAAAAAAATCAGATGAGAAGAAAATAGGTGAGCAGTATGAATACATAAATTTGTTATCGGATAAGGAATACCGTAACAAATTACTGGCTCTGAGGAAAAGAACATTTAATACAAAAAACACCAAGATAAATAATAATAATAATAATAATAATAATAATAATAATAATAATAATAGTAATAGTAATAGTAATAGTTATAGTAATAATGTCAATGATATATATAATAAGAAAAATTATGTTTTTTGCTTCTATGGAGCTTGTGGATATGACAAAAGAAATGTTCTAGAAAAAATATTTCATATAATATTAGAAGAGGATCAACTAGTTAATTTAGGATATAATCAAAGATTAGGCATATGGTTTGGTAAGGATAAGGATGAGAATTTAAATATGATCCTTGATATCGATTTATTAGAAAATAAGGAATTTATTGAGAAGAATAATGAAACCATATATAATTATGAAAAGTTAATTGAAACGATCTTAAGAACAACAAATACTATTATAATCCCGTTATCATATGAAGACATACAATGTATACCTCATGTATCAAATAAAAATAATAAAATTATTGATGGAAAAAATAAAAAATATAATAATTTAAAATATAAACTTCCTATTAAAATGGAATTATTTTTAAACGAATTAAATCGTAAAATAGAAGAAGAAGAAGAAGAAGAAGAAGAAAAAAAAAAAAATGAGACTGATTATTTGAATGGTAAACATATATTAGGTAAAAAGAAAAATAATATATATTTTATTTTTCTTAATAATGAGAAAGAGAATAAAAGAAATTATACATATAATAATAATTTTATAGAAGAAATAAAATTAAGATATAATAATTTAAATTTTTATTTTATGAATGAAAAGGAAATAAATTTATCTTTATTAAAATCTAATAATTTAAGTGAATGTATTACATTAATAGATAATATAGAACATGCTCTTAAAGATATGAATACTTTTAAGAATTTTTCAGACTTTAATAAAACATGTGTATATAACACATATGTTATAGAAGAATCATATATCAAAACATTAAATTATTTTGATAAATACTTTTATACATATGAAAAAAATATTACCATGGGAAAAATCATAAATAAATATAATATATTATCTAATGAACTTATAAAAAATTCTCTTCTTTTATTTAATTTATTAACTCTTGAACAAAGTGGTACAAAATTTAAACAAATAATTTTTGCAAAATTGAAAAATAGATTTCAAATGTCTATACGTAGACAAATATTAAAACAATTATTATTATTAGAAAAGAAATATATAGAAAAAGGAAAAGATATTATATTAAATAAATATTATATTAAAAATGATAAGGAATTAATAGATAATGAACCGAATCAATTAGATATATTAAAAAAAACTTTAAATAGTCAGATAAAACAAGATATACAATCATTAATACATAAACAATTTTATAATGAACCACATTTTAATAATACAATAAATCAATTTATTTATCAACTTGAGGATAAATTAGATCATACATTAAATAATTATTATGAATTAAATAAAAGCCCTTTTAAAAAAATATTTGAAAAAAAAAAAAATAACCAAATTAATCAAAAGAAAAAAAAAACATCTATATTCCCATCAATTAACATGAACTTAACCTTAACATCACTTATAAGAAAAAGTGGACTCGGAAATTTACAAAGCTATTTTGTATATGATCTAGGATTCTTAACATTTGTATTTGGATTACTCAACGATAGGGATACACCAGAAGTGCAGCAGCAAGGAGCACATGTCCCATTCTTTAAATTCCAGCCAAAAATTAATTTAAAATTAAATTTTAAGTAATAGAAGCAAAAATCATACAACAAAAGATATCTTAAAAACATGAAGAAAATGTATTCATGGATATATGCACGTGGGAATCTACCACAAATGAATATATACATATAATATATATATATTTATATATATATATATATATGTTTATTTATTTATAATTGAAATTTTTTTTTTTTTGACCCAAAATTTTGTTTAAAATTTCTTTTATCAAACTATATAAAATGATATAACCTTTGTATCACTTTATATATCTATATATATGCATATCATTTTTTTGTATTTTTCTTTTTTTTTTCTTTTTTTTTTTTTTTTTTTTTTTTTTTCCCT
>NC_033651.1:894212-895409 GCF_001601855.1 Plasmodium reichenowi | reverse complement strand
TTTTTTATTTTTTTTTTTTTTTTTTTGGAAAATATTTCGGTTAATATTATTTTTTTTTTATTTTAACAAATAAATAATTTTTTAATAATTTCATTTTTCATATTGTTTTATTTTTTTATTTTATATTTTTGTAATTTTTCTTTTTTTTCATTATGAATTAAAATTTTTTGTGTAAATTAAATATGAATAATAATTATTTTAATAATGAAGCTCCTCCTGATAATATAAATAATCTGAGTGTAATATAAAAAAAAAGAAAATGAACAAGTATACATAAATATGTGCTCGTAAAAGGATATGTATGTATATATATATATATGTATATATATATGTGCTTTTTCTTCTTAATCGTAATATTACTTCCTCTTTTTAATAATAATCATTTTATTAGTATGATGAAGGACTAGAACAGCAGTACAATTTTACAGATAATGAAGAAGAGATATTTTCATCTTTTTTTTCCGACAGTAAGAAAAACATATGCCTTCCAAAAAGTTTAAGAGAGCACATGCTCATTGAGTATACAGCCATGTTTGTTAACATTGTAATAATATAAAAACAGTAAATATACACACACGAATATATATATATATATATATATATATATATATATATATATATATATATGTATGTATGTATTTATGTATGTATATATTTTCGTATAATACCTATGAACGAATTAATTAAAATATAATTAGATGCTCATCATTTCTTATAGTGTCTATATTTTATCTTGCACTTTATATATATATATATATTATTTTATAGGAAGGTGATATTGCTGAATTTTATTTAAAATTAGATAACGATGTATTAATAAAATTTCCGTTCTTACATGTAGATCATCCGTTACATAGATATTACGAATTTGTTAAGTTAAATGCGAAGAAAAGGTTGATAACAAAATATCCTAAAATTATTCCCAGTCCTTTAAAAGACCTATTTCAATATGTTACTGATTTAGAAAATACAAAAGATATCAATAATGAAATTAAAAGCAAAAAATTAAAAGAAAAACAAATTGAACATGTAAAAAATAAAAAAGGAAATAAACAAATATTAATGAAGCAAAAAGACAACCAGTCTTATTCTTCACTTTTTATGAGATATATGCAATCTGATGATGAAAAGAGTAACTCAACAATAGAAAATGATAATAACGAAGAACATAATGAAGATACACTTAGCAATGAAAGT
>NC_033651.1:886722-891722 GCF_001601855.1 Plasmodium reichenowi | reverse complement strand
TATAAAAAAAAAGAAGAGTAAAATAAATAAATAAATATATATATATATATATATAATACATTTATATCTTCATATTTTTAAATATATTATATATTTCTGATGCCATGTTAGTAATTTCATTTCAATTTTTGTAATTGTGTAAAAACAAAAATTAATACAAAAAAATATTTATTTAATCCTATAGGATTAATTGAAGCATATAAAAAGTAAAAAAAAAATAAGTATAATATTTAAAATATAATTTTTAGTACATGTATATATTATACATATACACAGAATAAACAATGAATGTGAAGTTAATAATTATATAAATTTAAAATATCAAATTTTTATAAATATTTCATATTCATTTTTAAAAAATTTCATTAAAGGTTTTTTATTAAAAATTACATTAATTTTATATAAAAATAAGAAAGTTGAAAAAAAAAAAAATATATACACATATATATGTATATATATACAATAAATACATAATATTTATTATGTATATACAATAGCATTTAAAAGTGAAAATCTTATAATTTTTGTAAAAATAAAAATGGAGAATAATAAATATATTATATATATATATATATAAATATTTATATATATATATATATATTATTTATAAACTTATGTACTATTATTATTATAATTAATATATTTTTATTTTTGTGTATATAAAATATTTTAAGTTAGCCAAAATATATAAAAAGCATTAAAAAAACATAAAAAAAGACCAAAGGGGAAAAAAGTAAGAGTAAACATATACATATAATAAATAAATAAATAAATAAATATATATATATATATATATATATATATATATTTTATATATTTGGGGTATATAGCACTTTGAATATATAATAAAATCATAAAGTTTTATATATTGATAAATATAAATGATATTATCTCTTCACACACTCACATACAGACAAAAATATATATATAAATATTTGTATGAAAATATTTATATACAAATATATACATATATATATATATATATATATATATATATATATATATATTATTATAATTTATGGTAATTGTGGAATGTCCGCATTTAATGCGATGACTGCTGCTGTGATGGCTGCTCCCTTTCCTGAACCATCATCTGCTGGAATAATAATTAAATTTTCAGCTTTGTCAGCTAAGATAACTTTTAAATGTTCTTGTAATCTTTTACAATACCAAGCATTTTTAACAAATAAGGATCCATCAACACCACAAGTGAATTTAGAATGTTCAATAATTTTGATTCTTTTAGCTATAGCAGCTATAGTACCAGCAGCAAGAGCTGCAGATCTATTATATACAGCTTCACAAATTTTACGTAAGGCATAAATTTGTTCATCAGTAAAATCCATATCCCAAGCAGCCTTAGCAACTTTCCTACTATCTTCAAAATTTTTTGAAGTATCATTTAATACAACACTACCAGATTCTGAATTGAAACTATCACTAATCCACATCTTTTTAGAACATGCACTTTGTAAAACATTTACCATAAATCTTCTTACGATTTCACCTAAGTAAGCACCAGATATCATTTTTTCAAACAATTGTCTACTACGATTAGCTGAATACCAATCCATAACTAAATCGATGGGTGATGTAGGTAAATCTTTATCAAAATTACCAAATTCGATATTTATAATTTTTCCAGCATACTTATATTTCTTCCATTCAGGTTCATAATAACAACCATTAGAACCAGTACCTAATATAATACCTATATAACATGGTGGGGTACCTCTACCTTTTTGATATGCACATGACATAAGAGTACCAACAGCATCATTCAATACACAACATACTTTGGCTGGAATAGCAGCTCTTACAAAAGCATCATTCATTAATTTACATACGTCACGACCTTCTACAGGATCATTCGTAGCTCTACCTGTTTCAAATCCCTTTGTCCAATCAATAAGAATTGAACAATTAATTGAAGGTGATGTACAAGGGAAAGAAAAGGTAAATCCAACACTCTTCACTTCTTTATTATCTAAATCATTAAATTCCCCCATAATATATTTAATTCTTTCAGCAAAATGGTCAAATAATTGTGATGCTGTTGCATGCTTATCTAATAAACCTTTCTCATGAGAATATGATCCTGTAAATTTTAAACTATATGTTTCTTGATCTCTCTTTATTTTTCCTTTTCCATCTAATGAAGCTCTTACAGCTCGAAAATTAGTACCACCGAAATCTATAGCATAATATGTACCCTTCTCTTGACCAGTAGGAATATTAGCAATACACGAATCCAACATCTTAAAACTACACTCATGAGGAATCCATAAATTTGGATGTTTACGATGAGCTTCTAAACCTTTCTTTAATTCATATACAAAATTGTCTACAAATTCTTCTAATGTTGAATAAGATATTCTTAACTGATTCACAAATTTATTAATTCTCCATGATAACTCTTCATTTATTGGTATATCACATTCTATTGTATCTAACTTGGTATATGTTACATCATTTTTTGCAATATCGTACTCACTCATTTTTAAATTAAATACAGAAAAGTCTATGGTAAATAATTACTGTATGTATATATGTAGATATTCTTATTTTCCTATATTTATCTAAGGCAATAAAAAAAATTTACGTGCTTAACCTAATATTTATATATGATATAAGGATCAAATTCAATTATTTAAAAAAAATATATATATATATATATATATAAATATATATATAATATATGTGTTAATAAAATATATATATATTTTATATTATATTTTTTTTTTTTATAACATTTATATATATATATATATATATATATATATTATATAAGTAAAAAGCCCTAAAAAATATATATATCTTTATAAATAAATGGTAAATATTTTTGAACAATTAAATAATTAATCCATATTACATATATACATAATTATATTAAATATAATATATATTATATAAATACAATGAAATTATAATCAAATAAAATAAAATTATGTTAAATATATTATATTATATATATAAATAATGAAAAAAAAAAAAAAAACTACACAACAGCAATAAGGGAAAAAAAAAATAATTAAAATGAAAATTAAATTATTCCTTAATGTGAAAATTTTTAATCATAATATTATAATATTATATATATATATATATATAAATATAAATAAAAAACAATATAATTATTATATAAATATGTATATATATACATATATATATTATTATTATTATTATATTTATTTTTTTTTTTTTTTTTTTTTTTTTTTTGTGTTTATTATTATATAATATAATGATAATATAATTAATTTAAAAAAAATAAAGTAAAATAAAATAAAATAAAATAAAATTCATATAAAAAAGTATTATATATATAATATATATATTATAATATTAATATAATATTTTAATATAACAATCCTATAGTATATAATATATATATATATATATTATATGTATTAATAATATTTTTGTATATGAATATCCTTTTTAAATAAAAAAAAGGAAAAAAAAAAATTTATTATAACATAAAAATATTTAAAAATACTGCATTATAATAATATATATATATATATTATATATATACATATATTATATATATGTATATAATAATATTTATTATATAATAATTATACATATATATTTAAGTATACATATATATATACATATATTATATATATATATATAATATATGCATTAAAAAAAAAAAAAAAAAATTAGTGAAATAAAAAAATATTATATATAAACATATAATCCTTTTAAAATTTATATAATAACTTATTTTAAATATAAAAAAAAAATTTCCTAAAAAAAAAAAAAGTGTAAACTTTTATAAGCAAGACAATTTAAAAATATTCCCCAACAAAAAAAAAATAAAATAAAATAAAATAAAAATATAAAGGAATAGAAGAAAGGAAAAGAAAAAGTAAAGAATGAAAAAATTAATAAATATTTTAAGGGTTTTTTTTTTTTTATATTTGAATTTTTTCTTTTTCTTTTTATTTTTTAAATAATAACAAAAATTTTACATACCTGACTAAAAATTAAAGTGTAATAGGAATATTACATAATATAATATATATAAAATATATATACATAAATATAATATATATATATATCATACATACATTTTATTTTGTTAATAATAATAAAAAAAGCAAATTAACATGATATTTAAATGAAAAAAAAAAAAAAAAAAAATTTATTTTAAAAAAAAAAAAAAAAAAAAAAAAAAAAAAAAAAATTAAAAAAAAAAAAAAAAAAAAAAAAAAAAAAAAAAATGAAAACAATTATATAATCATTTCTTTTAATTTCTTATTTTTCTTTTATATAATATTAAATTATATTTCTTTATTTTTTAGTATATATTTTAATTTAATATAAGAAGAAATATATATCAACCTTCATAAAAGTGATATTCAAAAAATATAAATAGTTCATAGGGTATAATTATATAATACATTGTGTATATAATAGGTAATATTATGTATATATAGAGCTAATATATTATGAACAACAATATTACTATTATAAAAATAAAACCATAGGATTTAAAATATATTCAAAAATTTTAAGCCCACAAAAAAAATTAAATTCTTATTAGATTGGAGTAAATTTATATCGCCATATTTTTCTTATCAAACAAATAAATAACTATATTATATATATATATATATATATATATATATATATATATATTAATTATATATATAATCTGATAAATATTTATATTTTCTGCATATATTATAATTACTTCAATCAAACATACAATTCATTTATATATTTATTTTTATTTTTTGAATATTTATAATTATTTTTTTCTATATATTAATAAGTAGTAAAGCATATTTTGAAATACCATCATACTCGAATTATTTATACCTTTCATATTAAAAAAAGGGTCGTTCAAAATTTTTATCAGCAACTCAATAAATACAACGAAAATAAGGAAATATATTTAACATAAAGATATATTAATCAATATATATATATATATATATATGTAATTATTAAAATTTAAAAACATTCATTAGATAACTCTTAAATAGGTT
>NC_033651.1:885383-886622 GCF_001601855.1 Plasmodium reichenowi | reverse complement strand
TAATCCGTTATGTGTACCTTACTTTATTAATTAAACTCTTTTATAAGGTATTCTCCATTCTTTTCCTCCCTTTTTTTATAAATATATAATTTTTATTGTAAAAAAAAAAAAAAAATATATGGTTACAGCTAGCTATTTGTAGTATTTATATTGGAAAAATAAAATAAAAAAATATTTATATATAAAAGTTTTATATATGAATTAGAAAAGTATTTATATTATAAGTATGATTATGTAAAATGTTCCGTTATATGTATCATAAGTATACATATGTGCATATCACACATAATAATATTGCCGTATTATTCCTTTTTTTTTTTTTTTTTTTTTTTTTTTTTTTATAAATTTTCCACTAAATCTAAACCATTTTTTGAATAAAATATTGACCTTTTAATATATGGTGATTTAAATTTGCTATAATCAAATGGTATTTTCCTTTTGAGTGCTTTTGAGTCATTACCCTCTTCATCATCATACCACTCAATTTTTTCCCCTAAGTTTTCCAACATAGTATCCGCTGTTGACCAGCTAAAGCGAACAATACTAGGAAAGCCAAAAACAGAATCAAAATTATTTTTTAGGAAATTTTTGGTTACTGGGTCTCCTGGATAACCAGATCCAAAACCATTATCTATATTAATAATTGGTTCTTCATATTTCCATTTTTTTAAAAGAAAATCACGTGTAACTTTAGCACAAATTGACGCTGCACTTACTACTGGATATAAAGAATCAGCTTTCTCCTTTACAGTACATTTTATATGTGGGAACATTTTTTGTAATTTTTCTTCATATACACTTGCTTTCCCTACAGTATCTACAAATACTTCTGTTAAATTACATCCTCGACTTATAACATGTTCAATTATAGATATAGCTGTATCATGTGATATTTCATTTAAATTATATTTCTGCTTTTTTAACATTTTAGCACTTATGTCTTGTGGTAATAATATGTGTACTCTCCAACCAAATGGTAATTTACTATTATTTAATTTTACAAACATTTTTTCTCTATCTGCTTCAGTTATCTTTTTTGAATCATCAATTTTCATTTCTTTTAATAGTTTCTCATGTTCTTTATTGCAATAAAAACCAGAATATACCATAGGCCCTAATACCGGTCCTCTCCCAGCTTCATCAATACCTAGTCGAACTTCTTCATTACCAAATTCATACAAATTATCAATTATTATTGGTTCCATATTTATATACAAAAAAAAAAAAAAAAAAAAAAAA
>NC_033651.1:883187-885086 GCF_001601855.1 Plasmodium reichenowi | reverse complement strand
TTAAAAAAAAAAAAAAAAAAAAAAAAAAAAAAAAAAAGGGGAAAAAAAAAAAAAATCTAAATTATGTGTTGATATACTCAACACATGAAAAATTATATACAATTATAATAATGTGTGTAATATAATTAATTCATGCTATAATTTAAGTAACATTAATAAATATTTATTTAATAAAGGCGGCTTATTGATTTTATATATTAAATTTTGTATGAATATGTAAGAAACTTTTTTTTTTTTTTTTTTTTTTAATATTTACAAGTTTATAAAATGAATTAATAACTTCATTAAAGCTATAATAAAATACATATGAGGTATATATTACATTTATTTATTACAATTATATACATATATATATATATATATATATATATATATATATATATTTATTTATTTATTTATATAGTCCTCTTTTTAATTTGTATGATAGCATTAAATTTTATTTATATTTATTAACTTGAAAAAAAAAAAAAAAAGTTATACATATTTTTTTGTACATATAATATATATATATATATATATATATATATTTATATATATATTTATTTATTTTGAAGACATATTATCATACTCATAAAAATAAATAAAAAATTGAGATGAAATATTAAAGTGAATTTTCTTTCTTACCTATTTATATACATAATATTTCATTGAAATTTTTAAGTCTCCAAATATTATGTATATATAATGAAATGATTATTTTTTCTATATATAATGGAAGATATATTAATATTTATTGCATTTACCATGTTATTTTATTTTATTTTATTTATTTTTTTTTTTCTTGTGTAAATGGATACAAATGGGTCATTATTTATATCTTACTTTTAAAATATTATTATACCAATATTTATAAATGTGTAATATTTCACAGAATTGTATGTTTAATATGTATATATTTCATTTGTTCTATTTTTTTTTTTTTTTTTTCAATTAAACGTTAAAGGATGTCTTATAATTTTATATTCTCCTTTTTCAATATAAAATATTATGAGTACATAAAAATTCTTATGTGTTATAAAACAGATGACCTTTAAAATAAACATTTTTATGTTAGATGTAATACATTTTTTGCAATAAAAATTTTTATATAATTAAAAAAATAAAGAAAAAACGAATAATATAATATAATATATATATATATATATATATATATTTATTTATTTATATTTATCTACTGATATGATATTACATTGTTGCAACTTAATCAAAAGATTTTCTTATTTATATAGCATGGAAAATAATATATATACCCTTTAATTCTCTTAAACTCATTATGTCTGTAATTTCGGCTGTATTTTTTTTTTTTTTTTTTTTATATGACTTTTCTAGCCAAAATTTCCATTTAAAAAAAAAAAAAAAAAAAATACAGCCGAAATTACAGATAATATTTGGATCATATAATTATATATATATATATATAATATTTTTATGTTCATTTAGTTAATATACATTTTTTAATAATAGCACACAGGACATACAAAACATTTACATACTTATATTAAAAGGTACACCTTAAGTGTTTTTTAGAATACATATAATATTTTTATCATAATGAATTATATATAATATTACTTAAATGTTTGAGTGTACGAAGGAGATAATATTTATAAATACATATTTTTTTAACACACCACAAAAAATAAGGAGTCAATAAAAAAACATAACAAACAAAATATAACGGAAAAGTTTCATAAAACTAAAATCAAATTTACTAAATGTAAAATATGTTTTAAAGTTAAGCATGTTTTCTTTTATTCATATTATTTTATACCTTTGTACAATAAAAAAAAAAAAAGAAAGAAAGAAATATAAAATATATAAAATGAAATAATCCCCTAGTATTCATTATTACTATATATTCTAACACCATTATATATATATATATATATATATAATATA
>NC_033651.1:863331-882982 GCF_001601855.1 Plasmodium reichenowi | reverse complement strand
AAAAAAAAAAAAAATATTATATATATATATATATATATAATATATTATGTATATTTTTTTGGTATTGAAATGAAACACCGTATTATAATAGAAATGTATTTAATAATATATTATAATAATATCTTTATTTATATTATATTATATTATATATATATATATATATATATATATATAATAAATATAATATAATATAATATAATATTTTGACACAAGCATTTTATATTCATTTTTATATATTATAAATATATAGGTTAATTTTTTTTTTTTTTTTTTTTTATTAATTATATAATTAATTAATAATTAAAGTACTGTTCTTATAACAATTATATAATTTTTGTTTTTATTTCTTATAAGTATTTATTTTTTTTATATTTATGTAGAACCATATTTTGTTTGTAAATTTCATATAACAGATTTTAAAAAACAAAAGAGTACAATACAAATAAATAAAAAAAGTACATAAATTATTATTTTATATATAATTATACAAAAAAAGAAAGGGAAGGGTGTTGTGGGTCCTATGATTTAAAATTTTTTTCATATTTATTTTATATTATAAATAAAGAAATTATTTTTGTAATAGTATTTATATAATATATTTATAAAAAAAGTATATATATAATATAATTATTATATTAAAAAATATATTATATATATATAATAATATACCTTATAAAAGGTATTTATTAATTTATTTATAATATTATTTTTTACAACCACAAAATGGAATATGAAAAAAATGTTTTTATAAAATTATAAACCTTTTGTAAAAATAATAATATATTTTACTATAAGAAAAGTATATATATATATATAAAATATTTTTATTATACATCACAATATTTATTATTTTATTATATTTATTAAAATTTATATTATTTTTTTAAGTATATTTTAAAGAATATATTATTATATATATATTTTTTATTATTTCATTTCATCCTTTTTATATAATTATATAATAATAATTTCATGTTTAATTTTTTCAAAAATATAATAATTTTGTTAATATATTTTTATAAATTTTAAAATAAATTTTTATTATTATATAATATTATATATATATATATATATATATATATATATATATATATATAATATTATAATAATTATATATATTTATTTATGTTTATTGTTTTACTCTTAAATTTATAAATATTGTTTTATATTATTATATATATTTATATATAAGTTTTTTACCCCCTTTTATTTATTTTTATTTATTTTTATTTTTTTATATTTTTTTGTTTATTTTCTCTATCCTCTTTTTCTTTTTTGAGACCTATTTTTTATATTTTTTTATATTCATTTATTTTTTATATATTGTATATATAAATATAATAAAAGAAAAAAAAAACAGTTAACCAAATATAATAAATATTTTTTTATATGTACATGTCGTTAAATTATAAAAAGAGGAATATAATATAATATATTTCATTAAAAATTATATTTATCTGTTGTTTAAAGAAAATATATTATATATCAAAAATACTTAAGTTAAAAAAAAAAAAGTATTTTTAAATATATCAAGAATTTCTTCTGTTTTTGCATGTATATCTAAAAAAATATATAATATATACATATATATTTTTTATACTTTTTATTTTTTTTATATATGAATTATTATAAGAGAATCAAATAATTATGTTTAATACGTACTTTTTATAATTTTGTTTTTTTATATTTTTAATTATATATATATATTAAAAATATATTTTTTATATATATATTATAATATATAACTTTGTATGTTTTTATATTTTAATAGAACGACATATATTATAAAATAATGACATTTATAAATTTATATATTCTATTATATATACATATAAATATATATTATATTATATATATAAAATATATATTTATAATATATAATTTTATATAATTTTTTAAATTTGTATTATAATGTATATGTATATATAAAAATATATATAAATATATAATATATTAATTAATATATATATATATATATATGTATAATATATATCAAATAATAATATATATATATATATTATATACATAATAATATATTTTTATATATATAATAAAAAAAAAATAAATAAACACTGTATTTTTGTGGAATGTTGTTTTATAAAAATATTTTATTATTATTATTATTAGATATATATATATATATATTTATATATACATATATATATACCTATATATATTATTATATTATTAATATATAATAATAATTTATAATATATATATATATATATATATATATATAATAATATATTTTTTATAACTTCTAATGATGATCATTTATTTTATGAATAATTAAATTTTTATTTTTTAAAACAGTATTTTTAATTCTATATAAGAAAAATTGATTTTTTTCGATATTGATATATTTTTTTTATAAGTTTAAATTTTGCTTTAGTTTCTTGTAATAAAATTTTGTTATTTTATTTTGAAAAAAAGTATATTTCAATTGAGAAGAAAAAAAATAATAGAATATTGTTTTTTTTTTTTAATATATATGAAATGAAAAAAAAAAAAAAAAAAGGGGTGGGATGAATAAGTGTTTATTCTTTTTTAATATTATATAATAATATATATATATATATATATTTATATTTTTATATATTAAAAAAAAAAAAATTATATATTATATATAATAATATTTTATAAACCATTGTATTGTATTATATTAATAACTCTTACTTTATATTTTAATATATGTATATATAGATGTAAGTATAAAGTATTTTCTGGTTATTTATTATATAGTTATTTTTCAATGTTTAGTTTTTAATATATATATATATGTATTTATATATATATAGTGCTATAATTTTGAATACATTTATATATATATATATATATATATTTTTTTTATTGTGATAATATTTATTATAATTAAAAATACTAAATAATTGTTTTTATTTAAGTTTTTTTTTTTTTTTTTTTTTTTTTTATAGTTATTATAAATATGTTTGACGTATCACATTAAAAAAAAAGTTATATTGTTTTTATATTGTTTATTAAAAAAATATATATTATTAATATATTTTATATGTTTATGTATAATATTATCATATATATATTTATATATATTCTTAGAAATCCAAATTAATTAAAGGAATAAGTATAATATTAAATATACACAATATATATGTGTATAGATGTAAAATTATTTCTTTCATAATACACATATAGATGCTTAAAAAGACATTTATATTTTTTTATAATATATATATATATGTATATTTATTTATTTATTTATATATTAATGTGTTGACATTAAGTGTGTATACTTTTTTTTTTAATTTAACTTGTTTATATATATATATATATATATATATGTTAGATAAATATAATTAATATCATGAACGTATCTGTTGTAAATATATAATATATGTTAAATAGAAATATTTCTTATATTATAATATATAATTTATAATTTTATTTTTTATTATGTTTTGTTTATTTTAATATATTTTAATTTTTAATTTTTTTTTTTTTTTTTGTGTATATGTTGTTTTATATGTAATAATATTGTAATTAAAATAATTAAAAAATTTTTCTTGTTGATTTAGTTACATAAAAAAATTTAATATTAAAATATATTTATTTATATATATAGGAATATACATATATAGGTGTTATATATATATATATATATATATTTATATGTGTGTTTTTTTTTTTTTTTATATTTTTAATTTTACATTTTATTTCTAACATATAGAAATTATCATACGAGTATATATTTTAATGTGTTATTATATATATGAAATGGTAAAAAAAAAAAAAAATAAAAATAAAAATAATAAAAATAATAAAAAATTAAATAATTAAATAATTAATTAAATATATAAAAAAAAAAAAAAAAAAATAATAATAATAATAATAATAATAATAAAGAATATTAACAAATTGTTGTGATATATATTTATATGTATAAGTATATATTAATATATGCTCAAGAAAATATTATATATATATATATATATATATAGTAGTAGTATAAAATACCTTTTTTTTTTTTTTTAAATAAAAAAATTAATTTTTTTTTTAATGGAGAATCCATTTAAGATTCCAAAAAATGATGTTGATATGAATAATAATAATAATAATAATAATAATAATAATAATAATAATAAAAATAATAATAATAATATTTCAAAAAATATACATAATAGTATACATAATAATATACATAATAATTATTATTATATAAGTAATAATAGTAATATAGGTAATATTAATAATAACCCCAATAGTAGCATTAGTAGTAATAACAATATATTATTAAGAAGTAGCACAATAAATAATAAGTTATTATATAATACATATCGTGAGAATATCAACATATTAAATAATAATAGTAAGAGTAATAGTAGTAATAGTAGTAGTAGTAGGAGGAGTAGTAGTAGTAGTAATATTAGTTTACTTATGAACCCATTAGGAAATAATAATAAAATAATAAAAAATCAAGAATTTAATAACGAGTATTTAAATAATAAGAAAAGCCCGATTGAAGAAGATAAGAATTTTAATCTTGTATATATAAATAATAATTTATTGTTTAATGAAAAAAATAATAATATTAATACATATACAAGAACGTTAAGTTTTAAAAGTTGTAATAATGAAAATATCCATGATTATAAGAACGATAAATATTATGCCAGTCATATTAAGCTTTTAGAAAACCTTGAAATTGATCAATTTGTTGGTGATCATAATTCTAACGTGTTCATTTCTAATAAAGAGATCAAGTCTGGTATAAAAGCACATATAAGAAATAATAATTGTATGAATAATATTGAAAACAATAATATAAATAAAAATAATAGTACTAGTAATAATTTTATTAGTAATAATATTGGTAAATATCTAACTTGTGGTTTGAATGATCATAAGATAATTAATATAAACAATAACAGCAACAATAATAATAATATTAATATTAATAGAAAGAATATATTCTTGTCCAATAAAATAAACCCTTTTATTAACGCGCAAGGGGTACATTCTATAAAAAATCTTATAGGGGAAAAGCTCATAAACAATAATAATAATAATAATAATAATAATAATAATATTAATAATAATAATAGTAATAATAGTAGTAATATACCTATGAACGATAGTAAATATAATAAAAACGTCATATTAGATAATTTTATGGAAATTAGAAATAAGATATATAATATTAAGAGAGAAAAGACTGATTACGAAAAAGAAGAAAAATATCTTCTTCATTTAAAAGATTTAGACAAATATAAAAATATATCCAGCACGAATAATATCAGACCCAATCAAAATATGACACACAATAATATGAATCACTACGATCATATATATGGTTTTTCTGAAAAAAATAAAAAAAAAGAACAAGAACTATTAATGAAGAGAAAAGAAGATATACATAATAATAATATAAACAATATAAACAATATAAACAATATAAACAATATAAACAATATAAACAATATAAACAATATAAATAATATAAACAATATAAATAATAAAATAACATTCGTAAATATATTTGATGAAAAAAAAAATCCAGAAATTATTTTTGAAAAAAGAAAAGGATTAGATCAAGAAGACAAATATTTCAATTATTTAGAAAGAAAAGCAAATCATATGAATATTGAATATAATAATAATATGAACTTTAATAATAACACAATGAATAACAATATGAACAATAATAATAATAATTTAAATTACAACAATTTGAATGCTCATTATTTAAATACATTAGCTATTAATAACAATAATAATAGAACAAATAACGAAACAAATATAATAAACGCCGGTGTAAAAAAATATTTCCTTGTAAATGACAGAAACAGTCTTATGATAAACGAAGCAAAAAATAAATATCTAGCACATCGACCTCTTGAAGATCATATGGATAGAAAAATTAAAAAATTTGAACAAGAACAATATGATAAAATATCCTCTTATAAAGAATATAAAGACGAACCAAATAGAAACATGAATATATATGAAAGCAATCGTATTAGTAATAATTTTAACCCTAGTGGACCTAATAATAATATGAACACAACAAAATATTTAAATCGACAAGATATTAAAGGAATTAAGGAAGATGATATATATGAAGAGCATAATAAACAAGAGGTATCATATAACTCCACAGATCATCATTCCAAAAATATTTTAATAACTAATGTGGTATACCAAAAGGACAACACTAATATAAATTGTGTGAATAATATAAATGGTGTGAATAATATAAATGGTGTGAATAATATAAATGGTGTGAATAATATAAATGGTGTGAATAAAATAAATGGCGTGAATAATATAAACAGTGTGAATAATATAAACAGTGTGAATAATATAAACAGTGTGAATAATATAAATAGTTCGAATCATATAAATAGTATAAATCATATAAATAGTTCGAATAATATAAATAGTATAAATCATATAAATAGTTCGAATAATATAAATAGTATAAATCATATAAATAGTTCGAATAATTTCAGTGCTTATTATAAAACCTATATACATAATGACATTTTTGGAGACCCAAACAATGGATTAAGGAACCCCCCTCATGCCAGAAAAGAACATATCGAGGATAAAGATAATAATCATAAATACATAAAGAAATGCATGAGAATTACAAGTGATGAAAAGAATATGGAAGACTATAAAAATAATAAAGATATGAATAATAAAGACTCCTTATTTAAAATGAACCAAAAAAATGTATGTGTTGAATGTAATGATAACTTGATTAAAGGAAATAATAGCAACAACAGTTCTATATTTACCAGAGAACATGTGCATGTACAAGTACATGCAAATGGGCATTCACAGATTCCTGTAAATATTTTGAATGAAAAAAAAAATAAAGATAATATTATAATATTAAATAAAAAAATGAAAAATAGTAATAGCATTATAGATATAATGGATAATGATAAAAATAATGAATGCAAAAAAAATATTTATGTTGATGTACATAATGTAAATATTTCGGATAGTGAAAAGAAAAAGAGAGATTCTGCTGAGGTTCCATCTAATAACGTCGATGACATAAATAATAATAATAGTTCTTCTTATTATAAAGAAAATTGTTTTAATAATGAAAATGTTATATATGATGAAGAAAAAAACATTTTTAGAACCAAAGAAAATACAAATATTAAAATATATAGAAGGAGCTTAGAAAAAGAAAGAATGTTAAATTTCCCTTTAATTCATTTAGGAGAGAATGATGTTATAGTTAAAAGAATTAAATTGTATTATCCTTTAAGAAATAAGAATGTCTTTACTAACATTTCCAAAATTATTTTTATGACAAATACGAATATATGTTCTTTATATATAAGCGACTCTTTATTAATACATTATGATAATATTAAAATAAGTTCTTACTTATCAAAAGGTGGTTTTGGTGTCGTATATAAGGGAAGCTTGATAAGGAAGGTTAAGAGAAATGATATGTTGTCGACTGAGGATATGGGAACGGATGAGAGGGGTGATTCAAGGTGTAAGAGGAAGGATAAAATTAAGGAAGAAAATGAACATGATGAAGAGGATGATGAAGAGGATGATGAAGAGGATGATGAAGATGATGATGAAGAGGATGAAGACGATGATGATGATGATGACAATGACGATGATGACCATAAGGATGACCATAATAATGATAACCCATATAACTTACCCATTGATAGTGCAAATAAAAAGTGTGCAAAAAATAAAATAAAAAATGAGTATGACGATGATTATATTAAAAACCTGTGTGAAGGGAAGTACATAAGGGATGCTGGAGATGACATAGAATTTTTCAGTATAAACAATAATAAGAATGACATGAATGGTAACATGAACAATAATATGAATAGTAACATGAACAATAATATGAATAGTAACATGAACAATAATATGAATAGTAACATGAATAGTAACATGAACAATAACATGAACAGTAACATGAACAATAACATGAACAGTAACATGAACAATAACATGAACAGTAACATGAACAGTAACATGAACAGTAACATGAACAGTAACATGAACAGTAACATGAACAATAACATGAACAGTAACATGAACAGTAACATGAACAATAACAATCCTTTTTATAGAAACCGTAGTAGTGTTTATTTTGACGAGTTTGATAAGAACGGAGAAAAGAATGGTAAAGAAAATGATTTAAAAGATGAAAACAATTGTAGTATAAAGAAGAAAAAAAAGTGCTACAATAATGACACATCAAAATGTACCAAGAGCAATAAGAAATTATGTTATTTAAGAAATCAGTTGATAGAACAGTTTTTTGATTCATTGAATTATAAAATAGATCAGAATGAAGATTGTGTTGATAAATTAGATGATAAAGAAAAATATAATTTTAATTTATCTACAAATGGTGATAATTGTATGTATGATCATATGTTAAGGGTAGGAAAGAAGGATATGGGTATATCGAATGATAATAAGGGCATAAGTATAGTAGCGAATAATGTATTAACAAGTAATACTTGTCATTTTGCTAATATTAATATAAATAATAATAATAATAATATAAATATTAAAAATAATAATAATAATAATATAAATATTAACCATAATAATAATATAAATATTAACCATAATAATAATATAAATATTAACCATAATAATGGTAATTTTAACTTGGGGGGAGAGAATAACATACTGAACAATTTAGTACACTTAAACAAATTAAGTGAGCTAAACAAAAAAAGTCTGGGCATCCAAACAAACGATCCTAATATTTTAGATAAGGAACATTTTTATTACAATGATGAAAAGAAAAGTAATAACCCTGTAGAGACATCAAGTTATATTCAGACATCGAAGAATAACCAACAATATATGATAAATGAACAGAATAATATAGATGATAATTATTGTAACGAGAATAAGGACAAAATAAATAAATGTTGTTGTGGTAACATAAAAGACGAATGTTGTAATCAAAATAATGAATGTTGTTCATCACAATTTAATGAAATAAGACGATTAAAAAAGAAAATGTTAAAATATATTTATTCAGATAAAAAGAATGATAAAATAATTATTGATAAGAATGAATTTTTTAATGAATTAGATAAAATAATATATAAGATGAAGAGTATAAATAAAGATTTAGAAAAAAAACATCATGAAGAAATTATGTTATATTTATTATTAGATGTATATCATAATAATATTGTATATAAAAATAATTATGGATTCTTATATGTAAATAGTAAAAATATAATAACATATGGTTTAACTAAAGATAGCTTATATATATTTGATAATAAGAATATATTTCATTATTATAGTGATAAATGTATATTTAAAATTATATTTATAGATGAACATAAGGAATTATTAAAATTTAAAAATTTCACTGTATTTAATGTATTAAATAATGAAAAAATTGTAAATAATTCATCTATTTTAAAAAACGAAATAGATAAACATAAAAATGGATTAAACAAACTAGCTATTATTCCTTTTAGCAAAATGAGTATAAATAATTTATTGCATGCACTTATATTTGGATTTTTAAAATTTCTTTTTAATTTAAGAAAAAAGTATCACAAACAACCAAATGGAAATTGTGCATGTAATATGGAAGATCATAATATAATAAATAATATAGTAATTGAAAATAATATAATATATAATAAGAAGGATCCAAGTTCTATTGTATCATCTAATATGAAGGCTTCTTCTAACGAATCTCATAACAACCTTTTGGTATCTCCATGTAGTGTAGAAAAAGGTGATCATAATATAAATAATAATATATATAATAATAAATACAACCACCAGACAAATTACAATTTAATTATTAACGATAGTAATATGCAAAATGTTTCAAGTAATATGGACCATTATATAATGTGTAATTGTGAAGTTGCTGATACTGATGACAAAAAGAAAGGATTTCAAACTAATATAAATTGTATTAATGAAAAGAACCATATGGATAAATATAACAACAATAATAATGAAGATAATAATAATAAAAAAAATACCAACAATAGTAATAATATTGTTAATAATAATATTATTAATTGTGCTGCTCAGGGTCACAACAAAAGTAGTAATAATCAAGATGATAATAATAATAATAATAATAATAATAATAAGAATAAGAATAATCTTAATCGTCATAATATAAACCATGATAATTTTCTCAATAATCATATTATACATGGAGCAGATGATCATCATTCTATGATTCCAAAAAATGTAGTAGAAAAAATAGATAACAAAGGAAAAATTAATTCAAGTAATTGTCTTATTAGTAGTACCCTTATAAACACAAATAACTCAGACGAATCCAAAACAACTATGCTTTTAAACCTCTCAAAGAATAATAAAAATATTTCAAAAGAATATATTATTAACGAAAAGGAATATACATACTCTCCAAAAATTAACGACAAAGAAGAACAACAACCCCATATACTATCTCCAGAATGTAGTGCAAAAACAGAACTCAAAGGGAAAATCAAAAATAAAGAAAATAATAATAAATCTGATAAGAAAAAAAAGAAGAAAAAACAAAAGGAAGATGAAAAAAATAAAACTAAAGGTAAAAAGATGGAAGAGCATATGAACAAAAATAACAACAAAAATAAAAATCACATTAATCATGATGGTGATGATGATGAAGATAATGATGGTGATGGTGATGAAGATAATGATGAAGATAATGATGATGTTCGTGATGTTGCTTGTGATGTTGCTTGTGATGTTGCTTGTGATGTTGCTTGTGATGTTCCTTGTAATGTTCCTTGTAATGTTCCTTGTAATGTTCCTTGTGATGATGGGGATAGTCACAAATGTACCAAGAATAATATAAAAAAAAGCGTAAAAAAACAAGAAAATAAAGAAAACAAGAATAATAACAAGTTCGATGATAACCATAGTACGACTCATCACGATAGTGAAGAAATAATATATATGAAAACACCAGTTGCTATAAAAATACATGATTTAAAAGATAGTAAAAATCTAAAAAATTTCTTAAGAGAAATAGAAATATATAAAAATATACAACGTCCAAATATATGTACCTTTTATGGTATATGTATAAAATCAAATAAATTAATGTTATTATTAGAATATTATGCAAAAGGAAATTTATTTAATTTTTTAAAAAATAAAAATAAAATACATAAAAAACAAAGATTAGAATGGGCCATACAAATATCATGTATTGTACATGAATTACATGCACACAATCCACCTATAATAAATGGAGATATAAAAACATCAAACATATTAATAGATGATGATATGAACCTAGTCATGTGTGATTTTGGTAAAGCAAGATTTAAAAATACAAAACTATATAGTAATTTTGGATCCTACAGATATATGGCACCTGAAACTTTTAGTTGTACAACAGAAGTTACAGAAAAAATTGATATATGGAGCGCAGCATGTTGTATTGTGGAAATATTTTCAAGTAAATATCCTTATTATAATTTAACCAAAAATGTTAAAATCAGACATGACTTGTTGGTTAATAAAAAGACACCTCATATACCAAACTTCTTACCGAATTCGATAAAAAAATGTTTGCAGAAATGTTTCAGTTTTCAGCCTGAGGATAGACCAACAGCATATGAAATGTATAAGTCCCTCAAAAAAATAAAGGTCGTAGAGTGATATATGATATGTACCCATACAAACATAATAAATAAATAAATAAATATATATATATATGTAAATATTTTTATGTATATATTTTATATGTATATATTTTATATGTAAATATTTTTATGTATATATTTTATATGTATATATTTTTATGTATATATTTTATATGTATATATTTTTTATGTATATATTTTTTTTTTTTTTTTTTTTTTTTTCCTTGAGGGAAATATTCAAAATAAATTGTATCCATTATCATATATTATTTTGTACCTTTTATGTTTTATTTTTTCAATATTACGATTTTAATAATATATCATAAAAATGAATATATTAATATATAATTATTTATTAGAATTTATATGAATACCCCCATTTTATGTTTTTAAGTTTTTGTTTCCAAGTATTTTGAGCATTTAATTTTTTATTTTTAAATACATACATTATAAAATATATATGTATGATATTTTTATTTATTTCTATGCTGAATATGAATTTTTTAGTTTTTTAACTTTAAAGTTTTAATATATTTTTATAAGATCTTTAAATATGTATAATAATTATTATTTTCAATTATTTTAAAATTAAATTATTGATACTAAGGTGTAGGGTCCAATAAGGAAGAGTGCAAAAATTAAAATAATAAATAATAAATAATATATATATATATTATATATATATATATGTGTGTATAATATAATTATATTCATATTTTTATATATCATATCACCGTCATCCTATATTATTATTTATTTTTTATTTTTTTTTTCATTATATAAAATATTTTAAAATATGATAAATTTCTTTATTCGAAACATGAATCATTTTTTTGTATACCATTATTTTGTATGAGATCTTTTATATAATTCGTACTATTAAAATAAAAAATATATATATATATATATATATATATTAAGATATATAAAAATATGTAAACATAATTATTAACACATAATCTTCTCTCTCCCTCTCTGTTTATATATATATATATATATTTTTTTTTTTTTTTATTTATCATATGATTGCCAAACGTAAAATACGGCCTACACATTATACCATCATCATAAATGCTTATAAGAAAAAAGGGATTTTTTTTTTTTAATATTTATGATTTATTAAAGAAACAAAAGTTTAGGTTTAGTCACTTTATAGAACGTAGGAATGATAATTTTAAAAAAAAAGTAAATGAAGAATATGCAAGGGTTCAACGCAATATTTCTTTAAATGAGGATGATATATTAAAAATAAGAAATATCATGATAAGAATTGGGAATGATAAAAATATACTTAGTAGTATTATACATACATATAATATTCCTTCTTTTTTTTTATTAGATAAGGATGTAAGAAATCATTTCTTGAGTTATATAAAAGATGATATAAGTTATGCTGACCAATTAAGAAATTGTATCCTTATGCATAATGATGTTGATGAAAACAAGGATGATGATAATTTTTTAAATATACAAGTTAAAAAAAATATTTATCAAAATATGAAACCAGATAATTATTGTAACAAATTAAATTTATTTAATCATTCCAATGAAAATTATACAACCACTCCACCTAATCAAATACATAATAATAAAAAAAATAAAAATAATAATAATAATAATAATAATAATAATAACAATAATAATAATAATAATAACAATAATAATTATTATTATTATTATAACAATTATTGTTGCGATAAACAGAATATACATATTACTAAGGAAAAATTAAAAAGGTCGGATGAAATTATTGTCAACATATTATTAATTTTTATTAAAAAATATTATTATAAGCAATGGATGTTTTATGAACACATAAAGAGATTATGTGATTATACAGAAATAAACGTATATATAAAGAACAATAATAAAAAGCAAGTAAGGAATATACATTTGTATGTTGGGCCACCGAACAGTGGAAAGACATATCATGCTTTTCAAAAATTAATGTTATCTAAAAATGGATTATATTGTTCCCCTTTAAGATTATTAGCATGGGAAGTATATTCAAAGTTAACAAGAATGAATAAAAAAGTTAATTTATTAACAGGTCAGGAAATAATAATTAAAGATAATAATCAACATGGTGATAATCAGCATGATAATAATCAACATGGTGATAATCAGCATGATAATAATCAACATAATAATAATCACCATAATAATAATCACCATAATAATAATCACCATAATAATAATCACCACGATGATGCTATAAACAATCATGTTATTCACCATAATAATAATCACCACGATGATGTTATAAACAATCATGTTATTCACCATAATAATAACCAACATGATAACGTTACACATACTGTATGCACCATAGAGATGACCCCTTTAAATAAAGAATACGATTGTGTTATTGTTGATGAGGTTCAAATGATAAATAATGAATCAAGAGGATATGCTTGGACCAATGTTCTTATGAATTTAAATTCAAAAGATATATATCTTTGTGGTAGTGAATACATTATAGATTTAATAAAGAATTTGGCTGATATACTCAATGATCAATTAATTATAAAAAAGTTCGAAAGGTTAGGTTCTTTACATTTACAAGAATATAATACAACATTAGAAAATGTTCAAACAGGGGACTGTATTATTACCTTCTCAAGAAATAATATTATGTTATTAAAAAGAATATTAGAAAAATACAACAAAAGAGTTTTTGTAATATATGGATCCTTACCACCGGACTCGAAGAAAAAACAAATAAATATGTTTAATGAATTTTGTAAAAATCATATAGATCAAACCGATCAAACGAGACAAAGAGATCTTGAACATAATCAACATAATGTAAAGTTATTGTATGAGAAAAAAATAGAAAAATATAAAATTCAAATAGATACCTACAAACAGAGATTGAATAAACACAAACTTAATACTAATATGAAAAAATATTATGATTCCATTTTTTATTACAAAAATATTCTCAGAAAATATTTTCTTTATGTTAAAAAATATAAACATCATCAAAAAAAAAAAAAAGAAACAGTTTTAATTGCTACAGATGTTATAGGTATGGGTTTAAATATAAATATTAAAAGAATAATTTTTTATTCTTTAAAAAAATATGATGGTGATATATTAAGATATTTAACTATATCTGAATTTTTACAAATTGCTGGTAGGGCAGGTCGTTTTAATCCTTCATGTACAAATAAATCTATAGGATACATTACATGTGTACATTTAGATGATATCAATATATTAAAAACTATATTTAAACATAAATATATAAATAGTCTCAATTATATATCGACAAATCATCTACAAATAGGGGAAAGTGAATTACCTCAATCACATACACATCAAGTACACCATATAAATAATTTTTTGAATATTCAACATTCTACATTATTAGATATATATAATATTATAAAAAAGGAAAAAAATATGAAACACGACAAAATAGATATAAATAACGAAATGAATCATATATATAATGGTGGACACAACCAAAAATCAGAAATAATAAAAGATATGTATAATAAAAATAATGATAGTAATAATAATGATGATCATGATTATGATGATTTTATCTCCTCACGCAATTTTACAAATAATTATCAAGCAAAGGCAGGATTTTTTCCTAACTATCATATCGTTGAAGAGTTAAGAAAAACTTTAGAATATGAATATAATTCAAAAATAAAACTACATGACATACTTAAAGTATTAGTTGAATACGTAAAGTTAAATGATGAATATTTTTTTTTAACAAAAAATTATAATAATATGATTACTATTACAAAGGAATTAGAACATATTAATCTAGAACAAAAGATTCTCTTTACATATTCCTTATGTCCCATAAACATAAATAATATTGTTCTTCTTAATACATTAAAAACATTTTGTATGTCTCATAGTATATTAGGTTATGTAGATTTTTTTCATTGTCTGAATAATAATATATTCTATCATGTGGATGGAAAAAAATATATTGATCTTTTAAATAATGAACCCAATAATAACAATACAATAAATCATAACATTTCGTGTTATAGTAATATTCAAAGGGATACTAATATAAATAAAAAATTCATAAATCAATATGATCAATATGTAAGTGAACATGTGAAAAGTAATATAAAATATAAAGATAATAATAATAATAATAATGATAATAATAATAATAATAATGATAATAATAATGATAATAATAATAATAATAATAATAATAATGATAATTATTATTATGATATATCAACTAATAGCTTTTATTTTAATAAAAATATAAATACAGACAACAATTTTTATGTACATTCACTATGGGAAGATAATGAATGGCAAATGAAAGGTATAAACACACAAAATAATAATCTTGATAATATAATCCATATTGATGAATACATCCAACTTTTGGAAATCTATTATGAAATTATGGATATGTATTGTTGGCTATATACAAAATTCCCCGATGTATATAAAAATATTAATTTAGTAAGTAACGAAAAAAAAAAAGTCTCTATGAAAATTATTCATATGCTAACACACACATTTAACGAAAATAAACAAGCGTGTTAATCAAAAGGATAAAAATGAAATATATAAATAAATATATAAATAAATAGAAAAATAAAAAAATGAATGATCATAAATAATAAATTAATATATACACTTATTTTGTGAAAAGCCAAAAATGTTCAAATATAAAAATTCGAATAATTAAACATATTTTTATAATAAAGGGGCGCTTTTATAAAAGTACAAAATGAATAAAATTTATGATATATGTGTATATAATGGTATAAATATCTTTATATTAAAAAAAAAAAAAAAAAAAAAAACTTTTTTTTTTTTTTTTCTTTTCTGCATAAATATATACATAAATAAATAAATATATATATATATATATATAAATACATACATATCTATTTATTTTATTATTATTTTTTTATGTTGCATTTGTATTCTCTTCCTTATTCAAACATACACTGTCCGATGGTAGCGGAGGAGGATTTGTGTCTGGTGCGGGCGCATTTACTAGTAACTGCTCTGCATAATTCATAGGAATTTGTGCCCAACCTTAAAAATAAAAATAAAATAAAATAAAAACATATAAATAATTATATTAAAGAAAATATATTCATACTATACAATATATAAATAATAAGAAATATATTCATATATATATATATATATTTTTACTTGCATAATTCTGCATGTATATTGGGTCAAGAGACAATGGTGCTTTGGCTTGATATGCGAAAGGAGGATTTGCCATGAGGTCATTATCAATAAATGGTATATTAAGAAAATTTGGTAATATAGGTAAAGGAGGTGTTAGAGGTATATTATTCACATTATTAAAATTTAACATGTTATTAAAATGATTTTCATTATTATTTTGTGGAAGTGGTATAAAATTAGGATTGTTTATATTATGATGACTTGATGGATTAAATTTATTTATATTAGTAGAATAATTATTCATATAATTATTATTTGTTTCTATATAATTTAAATTATATTCGTTCTCATTTTTATATAACTCCTTATTATCGCTTATCTGATTATTATATATATTATTTATATTATTATTATTATTTGTTTGTATCATATTACTATCATTTGATACATTATATTTATCATTATTCATATTCATTATATCATTTGTATTTCCAATATTATCCACTGTATTTTCGTTTGGTTTTTTATATATATCATCATTTTTTTTTTCTTTATTTGGATCACTATTTAATTCATTCATCATTTTTTCATACTCTAAATCCATTTTCATTTTATCCATTTTGTACATTCCATTAAATCCTTGTGGTGTACTTATTAATGGATCATATAATGGAGGAGGTGGTGGAGGTGGGGGAGGTGCAGGTGAATGTACATGTATAGGTTGTGATAAATTATTGGAATTCTCTAGATCATTTTTATTAATATAATTTGATGACTGTTTCGCTAGTTTACAGTCTAAAGTAATATGACCATGATCACCACATAAATTACATTTTATTTCTGGCTTTTTAAAATTTTGTATATTCATATTTTCGGGGCATTCAAAGGTTAAATGTGTATTTGAATTACATATAGAACATTTTTGTGTATCTAATTGATTTAGGTTAATACCATTAACCAGAGCTAACTGTTCCAATCCTTTTCTTTTATATTCTTCATGTAAAGGGTGAAAAGGATCTAATAAAGGTGTTATTAAACTAACAGCCTTTTCTACACATTCTTCCGTATCAGCTGCTATATGTACATGTTTAGGCATAGCAGCTTCTATTTCAGTTTGATGATCCGTTTTTTTACCTTCTTTTAATGTACCTTTTCCTCTTATACTTATTTGTGCACCACTCTCAGCTTCTAATCGTTTATGATTACAACCACGCGGACCAATAATTAAACCCATAAAATTATATTCTGGATATTTATCTATAGGTATTTCAATTTTACGAATTTTCTTTATCGGTTTATATGTAGGAGGTGCTACAAAACCATCTACATGTTTTAATAAATATTCTATTAACCTATGATGTTCTTCTATCATACTATTTTTTATTCGTGCTTCTCTTGTATTTATCCTACTACCATTCTTGTCATATATAGGAGGTGGAGAAGGAGGTCGAATGTCTGGATCTACATATTCTAATTCCCCTTTATTTAATTTTTTTGTTAATTCATCATATCGTTGTTCTCTCAAAAATTGATCTAGTTGTGCCGGAGTTAAACCTGGTGGGAAATCAACAAAAGGTAATGGAAGATAAGGTTTATAATCTTCAGACCCCCACTTGTTCGATACAACTACTTTATTTTCTATAATATTGTTAGTTGCATTTCTTTCCCACCTTGATTTCTTTTTACTATTCTCATCGCTTAACTTTTCTACGGGTAATATATTCACAAGTGCAACCAGCGGGTCATAATACATTTCCGAGAAAAGAACAGGCCAACAAAAGAAATATAAGTAAATAAATAGATAAATATATAATAATATAAATATATAAATATATATGAATATATAACTATTATATATATATAATAATATTGTTATATACTATACTTTCATATGTGATTATTTAAGGTACTAATTAGTGGCATATTAATTTTATTGTTATCATTTTTTTATATGTTTTCTTTTTAACAGTAATTTTATATAAGTTCAATCTCTTTTAGTTATATAAATATATATTATATACATATATATATTTATATATATATATATATATATATATATATATATATATATATATATATATTTATGCGTGATCGTTTTATAAACAAAATTGTCTCATATAAATTTCCTTTTTCATATATATATTAAATGCATTCTTCATATTATAATATGATGTCGATAAATTTTTAAATATATGTCACCCTCTATAACATATTATTTATTTATCGAATGGTCTCATAATTTATTACTTCAGCAAACTATACAGAAATGTTCATAGGATATATTAATTTCAAATATATAAATAATTCAAAAAAAAAAAAAAAAATAATAATAAAATAAAATAAAACTTTTAATTATATAAGTAATATATATATATATATATATTAAGAGAAGGTTTCTTTAATTTTTTTTTCCCTATAATATTTTTTTTGTATACAAGGTCTTTCTCTATATATATTATATATTTTTTCTTTATATCTGTTAAATTATATAAAATAACTTATCGTAATAAATGTACATTTTATTTTTTGTTTAATTATTTTATTAATCCTTCTCAAAAAAAAAAAATTTATATATATATATATATATATTATTTAATGAATTATAGAAAAAAAAGAACCATATACAATTTCTTATTTCATATATAATTTTTTTTTTTTACCTTTAAATGTATTAAACAATATATAATTTGTTTGAATATTATAATATATTATTTAATATATATATATATATATATATAATTGTATAATTAAAAAAAAATATATATAATTAATGAAATCATAAATGATTAAAAATGATTAGCTAATGTAATTATATATGTAATTTTAATTTTTTTTTTTTTTTTTATTTTACATACTATATATTT
>NC_033651.1:855158-859412 GCF_001601855.1 Plasmodium reichenowi | reverse complement strand
TGGTATTCTTTTTTAAAATGAAAAAAAAAAAAAAAAAACCGTCAATGTAAGAACAAAAAAGTGACAAATTCATTTGGTATTTTTTATATTATATATTTTTTTTAATTTATTTATTTATTCCTTTATATATATATATATATATATATATACATATACATATATATAATTTATATATATTATATTAAATGATATGTTTATAAGAAAAAATAAAATTATGTGAATATTTTAATTGTTATAATTGATTATAAATTATTTGTGTTTTTATTTTGTATAATTGTATGCTCCAACATTTAATGTGTATGCTAAATATCGATGGAATATTATTAAATATATAATTCTTAAAAATTGAGATTTTACATATTTTTTTTTATTCCCGTTTTTAAGCTGTTTCATAAAAAAAAAAAAAAATTCATAAAGATATGAAATCCATATTTTTTTAAATATTTGGAAAAAGGAATATAACATGTAATTATATAATATATATATATATATATATATATATATATATTTGGACTAATCATATTGATATAAAAAAATATTTTTATAATAAAAAATAATAAATAAATAATAGAGGAGAGACATAACCAAAAAGTGTTGTAAATAATACATTAATATATATATATATATATATATATATTTTTTTTTTTTTCCTCTTCTTTTATCAAAATGCATAATCTAGATGAAAAGATAAATATGAATAATGTAAAAGGCACTAGAATTATTCATGTAAAAAATACATATATATCTCCATATATACTACACAATATAAACAATAATGAAGGCCCATTGAAAAATATAGACAAAATATTAAAAGAAGAAAAGGATAATATAAATATAAAGATCAATAATGTTAATAATAAGGAAACTAATAATGATAAGCACACATTAAAATATTCAACATTATGTAATGATCTAAATATAATGCATCCACAAAATAAAGATGAAGAAATTGAATTAAATACAATTTCAACGGTTATACACATGAATTCTGATGAAGATAGTGATAAAGATAATGATACCATAATAAATGAAAACAATGATTTGTTAAGTGATAATATAAAGAAATATCATGCCGTTAAAGATAATCATAATAATATTATATATAATGATAAATATAATACAATTAATAATAATTCAGTCATTAATGATGTAAGTAATTCTATTCATTTTAATAATAATTCATATATAACTAACTTTAATTTAAATCATAATTTTTCTGTGTGTAATCGTACTTTAAATAACACCTGCACAAGTCAGGTAAATTTGAGAAATAATATGAACAGCAATAAAAAAACTAATGATAACAATAAAAATCTGAACAATGAAATTAATAAGAAAATCAATAATGATAATATTATGAATGAATTTGATGATATTAATAATAAGAAAAATAATTATATTGATTGTTCCGTTTACAAATGTGAGGATGAAATACCCCTTGGTACCATATTAAATATCCAAGATTTGGATATACATAATAGAAATAATATGAACAATTGTAACAATAATATTAATAATAAGAGTAAGATTCTTACAACAGTTATGCTTAGAAATATTCCAAACAAATATACACAAAATATGTTGATGGATGTTATGAATGAACATTTTAAAGGATTATACGATTTTTTTTATTTACCAATTGATTTTAGAAATAAATGTAATGTTGGATATGCTTTTATTAATTTCATACATCCATATTATGCTGAACTGTTTATCAAATTTTTTAATAATTATAAACTGAATGCATTTAAAAGTAACAAAGTTTGTTCTGTTACCTGGGGAAGAGTACAAGGATTAAAGGCAAATATTGAGCATTATAGAAATTCAGCGATTATGACCATACCAATACCACAATATAAACCTATACTTTTTCAAAATGGTATAATTGTTTCGTGGCCTGAATCAGATGGGCCTTTACCATCCATCAAATTAAGATCTCAAAAATTTTAAATTCAAAGATGTATATAGACACAAAAAAAAAAAAAAATAAAATAAAATAAAAATATATATATATTTATATATATATGTATCATTGTTTAAAAAAATTAACAAATTAACCTTCTTATGTTTTTACAATTTACATATTGATTATATATATACGTGTATAATTTACTATTCATCTTATATATTATCTTCTTTTATTTATTTATTTATTTATTTATTTATTTATTTATTTATTTGTTTTTTTTTTTTTTCTTTTTCTTTTTCTTTTTCCGCATTAAATATAATGTATCAAAATGATTATTTTAATTATATGAAAATAAAATATATCTGTTAAAAATAATAATGTGTAAAAAAAATAAAACTTATTTATATACATTTATATGTGATAATTATATATTCTTATGTATATATATTAATTTATTTTTATTTTATTGATTAAAATATAATATTAATGTTTTTATTTGTATTTGAATATATATTGTCAATGCTTTATATATATTTAAAATATATGAAGGAATATTATTTTTTATATTCTTGTCTATATATATAATATATATATATATATATATATTTTATTTCTTAACAAATTAAATCTAGTTTCTTTATTATTATATAACTTTATCAACATTTAAAATAAATAAAATAATAATTTGTGAATATATAATTATCAAATGTTTAATTGTTTTTTTATATCCTTTATATAAACATATTTCGAAAAATATACATATATATATATATATGTTTGAACCGTTAAGTAAATAATATGGATAGTAATATTCTAATACTTTTATGAATTCCCTCGTAATTTTAATAATTGCCACAGTTTAATTTGAAATAAATGTTTCCTTGTATTAATAATAATATTTATATTAAATATACATGGGTTTCTATATTAAAATATAAATATTTTTTAATTTACATATTTCTTATTGTACATCTCATAAAAATATGAATATATTAATTTAAAATGGATAATGAGAATAACTCATGACATATTTAAGGTTAATATATGTAGATGATAAAAATAAAATATTCAAGAATATATTCATATTATTAATGAGTTACGTTTAATATTAATTTCTAAAATGTGTAATATATAATAAAAATTATTATTTCTTAAAAAAAATGAACGATTCAATTAAATTTTTGTAAAAAAAAAAAAAAAAAAAAAAACGTAAAAAGATCAAAGAGGAAGAAATAATATATAAAAATATATGTATATATATATATATATATATATTTATATATATGTGCAAAACCCATAATACTGTTAGACTTATTAAATATTTTTCTAAACAATTCTATTAAAACATATGGACATATTTTTTTTTTTATAAGAATAAAAAATAAGATATAAAGAAAGCACATTTTATTATTATAAAAAAAAAAAAAATTTACACCTTATACATATTTGATTAAATATTCTCATATAAGAAAAAAATTAATACTGAATATATATATATATATATATTTTTATTTATTTATTTACGGTATATTATTCTGTTGAATTATATTTTTCTTTTATATATTTTGAGATATGCGTTATGTTTAGATTTTATCAGTTGATTATAGGGATATTATTAATTTTTTATTTTCTTGAGAAATATAATATTACTTTTTGTAAAGATTGTGCAGACCCACATAATTGTAAACATGATTGTTACGTATTAGAAGATAATAAACAATTATGTTTATGTAATGATAATGAAGGAGGAATTGATTGTAAAGAAAAATGGAATGTTTGTGAAAAGGATTGTAATATATACGGCATGAATGAATCATGCTCTATGGCTTTATGTAAGACAGGTATGATTAACTTAAATGAAATAATATAATATATAAGTAATTTTGTTTAAATATTATTATGTGAACAAAGCAGAAGGCTTATTATTTTATTCTGTTTAATTTATTATTTTATTTATTTTAAGGAAAATGTGTACCTACGAATGATAAACCATACTATAAATGCGAGTGTGGAGATTTTTTCAAAGGAAAAAATTGCGAAATTGAAAATAACCCTTGCTCGTTTCCTGAAACAAATCCTTGTTTAAATGGAACTTGCATATTTATTATAAAATTGAACAGAATTATTTGCAAATGTAATAATGGATGGACACAAAAAAATATGCAAAGTGCAACCATATTAAGTTGGGGAAACGAAAAGGTGGAAGTTCCTCCACCATGTGACCGTAAACAAAAAAAATAAATAAATAAATAAAAAAAATCGAACACATATATATATTTACTTTTTTTTATGTTATTATATTTTTGGCTAGCTAGATAGCTATTATAATTTTTTTTTTTTTTTTT
>NC_033651.1:851140-855058 GCF_001601855.1 Plasmodium reichenowi | reverse complement strand
ATATATATATATATATATATATATTCCTGTGTATATACTTATTTATTTATTTATTTATTTATTTATTTATTTATGTTTCTCCCCCACCCCTTTTTTTTTTTTTTTATAGTTACGTATGCCATGTGGTGGATCATATACATAATTAGTGTGCTGGTTTTATTCCTTTGTTGCTGCAATGTATGCTTTGAATTTTTTTCGAATTCACTGTTAAGTTATTTTTCATTATTTAAAGGGACAAAAAAAGATTGACATCATAAAGTGTTAATGTTTAAAAAATATTAAATTCTTTAAATATTCATGAAATCATAGTGTGTTTTTATGTGAATGTACATATTTACTACGACACAGACGATATATATAAATGTATGCATATATATATATATATATATATATATATATATATATTAACATTTATGTATAAATATATAACAATTTGTAATATTTCCTTACATTTCATATTCTATGGTTGAATATTACCTTTTTAAAGTTGATAATTTTTTTAAACTAGTACACCTCAACGTGCACCCTTTTCTTTTTCTTTTCATCAAATTGGTCATGACTTTTCAAAATATCCATAACTTTATATCTTATTGATTTGTGACCACATATATATAATTCACATTTATAATTATTGAAAAGGTTTAAGAATTCTGTTTTCCTTTTGTATATTTCATCTTGCACGTAAAAACTTGTTGCATCTGAATTTTGTTTATAAGAGAAAACATAATGTATATTTATATTGTTAGGATACATTTTTTGAAAATATTCCAGTTCGTTTAAATATAAAATTGAGTCTTCATTATATACTCCATAATAAATAGTTATGTACCCAGTGTAATTACTATTTCTATTATATATATTATTTTTATCATAAGCAAATAATTTTTTTAAAAATGAAATATATGGAGAGATACCTGTTCCTGTTGCAATAAAAATAAAGTTGGTATTTTTTGCTATAGCATCATTTGGTAAATTAAAATATCCATGTGCACCTGTTAAATATATATCATCATTAATTTTTAAATTTTTTATAAAACCTGAACAATAACCATAATTTGTAATATTGGGATCATTTTCCGTTTGTTCATATTTATGTATTTTTACTGCAACTGACAAATTCTCCGTATTATTACTAGAGGATATAGAATATAACCTGGCACATCGTTGTTTTTTAATTTGACTAAGAGAGATATTATTATGAGTTGTATTATTAGTGGTATTTATTATATTATGATCTTTATTAATTTGGTTATTTGTATTATTATCAAGTTCATTATAGTAAGGTATAATACCACAAGTATGGCCTTCCAGATATTTAAAGAGACCATTATGATTTATTTCTAAATGGTAAACTTCATTAGGTGAATTTGGTCTTACTAAATTAATTTTATCTACAACTTTACATTTTAATGGATTCTTCACCGTATATAAATTTATAAAATTGTTTTCTTCTTTATTATTTTTCAATTTAAAATTTTTATTTCTTTTGAATTTATCATGTACAAATAGGAATGTTGAGTGGGCTGTCATACGGTTAGCTACACGACGCGAAACATTTTTCCTTATGCAACACACTCCACTTATTAAAACAGACAAGATGAAGACGAAGCGAATTTTCATTTAAGTTTATTCAATGAAAATAACAAAAAAATAAAAAAATAAAATAAAATAAAAAAATAAAAAAAAATTAAAAAAAATAAAAAAATTAAAAAAAATAAAAAAAAATAAAAAAATATAAAAAAATATAAAAAAATAAAAAAATATAAAAAAATATAAAAAAATAAATAAAAAATGTAACATAAAGTGATATAAAATAAAACAAAACAGATATAAACATAAATATATATATAGATATATATATATATATTTTTTTTTTTTCAGATGAATACAAATTATTGATAATTTGACAAAGAAAATAGGATGATATAAAGAAAACTTCTCTTATATAAAGCTTAATTTATTTTACCATTTATTAATTATTATATATTTGACATTCTTTTATTTTTATTTTTATTTTTTTATTTCCCTTCTCTACTTCAACAATGTAAACTTTTTTACAGTCATTCAAAAAATCCATTCATCAATTCATTAATAGATTCATTTAATTAAATCATTCATTTTTTAAAAAAATAATATTCCTCAGGATCATTTTTATTTATACTTACATTAACATTTTTATTATTATTATTTATTTTTTTTTTTTAAAGATAAATAATATAGACATCAAAAAGGGGCCATTACTAATAATGTATAACAAAATGATTAAATATATATATATATATATATATATATATATATATTCATATATTATAAATATATTATTATATACCCATGCATAAATATTCCTTTAATAAAGGAAAATTCAAAAAAATATTTAAACCAATATGTTTTTTAAAATATACAAAGTTTCAAACACATGAAATAAATACATACATATATATATATATATATATTTATATTTATATATATAGAGAGAATATGATATTTCCCCCAAAATTTTTTAATTGTATTTTCTTTTAGTTCTGTAATATAAATAATAATATAAATATAAAAATATGACAAATGTTGAAATATAGAGACTGACTATTCCCCCTTTATAGGAAATTTATATTAATCATATATTTTAAAACAAAACAATATAAAAAAAAAAAAGAAAAAAAAAAGAGGATATTATATAAATTTTTTTTTCTAAATATATAAATATAAGAAGAAAATAACATAAAATAAAATAAAATAAAGTACAATAATAATATATTATAATATAATAGCATGATATTAAAAAAAAACCCACAAAAAGAACAAAAAAAAAAAAAAAAAAAAAATTATACATATATATAATAAGTTAATATGTATATAATATATTATATATAATATATTAATATATAATAGTAAAAATAAACCTTAAGAAAAAAAACATATAAATTGTATAACCTTATATACGTGTTAAAAAAATATATATGCGCAAATGAAGGAAAGTCCCAATACATATATGTTATTTTTATATTATAATTATATAGTAATAATATTTTTCCCTTATTTTTTAATATATATATATATATATAATATATTATTTTTTTGGATTTTTATTATTTATTATTTTATAGTATTATCACAATTCCTTTTTCCTTTTTCTTCTTTTTTTTTTTTTTTTTTTTTTTTTTTTTTTTGCCTTAATAATATTATATTATATTATATATATAATATATAATATATTTTCTTTATTTTATGAAAAATACTTTTCATTATATATATAAATAATAATATTTATATATAATATATTTAAATATATATCACTTTCTTTATTTAAGATCTTGATATATATACTAATATAAATTTAAAATAGTATGTATTTTATATTTTTATAAGATTAAATAAAAATTATAATTTGTATTCATTCATTTACTAAATGTAATAATAAATTATGTGCCTCTTATTATATATAACAAATATGAATAATTAAAAGTTGTAAATATAATATATATATATATATATATATATATATAATAAATACATTTTCATACATTTTCATACATATTTATACATTTTTATATTTATATAAGAGTTAATAATTAAAGAAGAAAGAAAAGAAAAAAAAAAATTACCATAACTATATATATAATATTATATATTATAATATATTTAATAATTTATATATAATTTTTACTTTGGGATTAACCATTTGAGGTGGAACAAATTAAAATTAAACATATATATATATATATATATAGATATCACATTTGTAAATATATGATTCCTTTTTTTTGTTTTTTTTTATAAAAAGAAAAAACAAATCATTTATTAACACAATATATAAGAAAGAATATTATATACACCAAATTAAAAAAAAAAAAAAAAAAAAAAAAAAAAAGATAAAATGAATTTCCCATATTTTTATATGACTTATAGAAAAATCAACTG
>NC_033651.1:848003-850390 GCF_001601855.1 Plasmodium reichenowi | reverse complement strand
TTTTTTTTTTTTTTTTTTTTATATTTTAGGAGGATGAATTTGATAAAAGAAATTTGTCTGATACAAGACGACGATCGAGGAGCCTTGCTAGTAGTAAATATTCAAATGAGGATATGTATTTCTCCAAGAATAAAAATAAGAGAAGACAAAAGAGGGGTTTGAGTATGAGATCAGGTTCCTCTAGTTCTAGTACTAGAAAAATTCATTATGATAAAAATAAATCAAGAAATAAAAGAAGTGACAGAGGTAAAGATAGTGATATGTTCAGAATGAGGGATAAATATAGACGCTTAGGAAAAAGTCACAGTCAATCGTTTTCACCTAGTAGGGTCATATATGTGGAAAATGGGCAAAGGAAAGAAAAGAAAAATGAAACACACCACGACAATGTGCTAAACATAAAAGGTAATAAATAAATAAATAAATAAATAAATAAATAAATAAATAAATAAATACATATACATATATATATATATATATATATATATATATATATATATATATATATATATATATATATGTATATTTTTTTTTTGTGTGATGATTCTTTGTATTATATATAAACTATATTTTTCTTAAAGCAACATATATTTTTTATTCCTACTTTTTATTATTCTTTACAGATATAACATATAAAAGAATTAGTGATAGCGCAGATGAATATAATAATAGCGAAAAAAAAAACAAAGCCGTTTTAAAGTAAATAAAAAATGTGAATATGTATATATATATATATATATGTGTGTATATATTTATTTTTATATATATTGTGCGACTAAAAATTAAATACATCGGGATATCATATATATATATATATATATATATATATATATATATTTATTTATTTATTTATTTTAATTTTTTTTTTTTTTTTCAGACCGAATCCTCGATTTGTAGGGGATAATCCAAATCCATTTATGCAGCCACCAACAAGTAAACAATAAAATAATATAAATTATGTACTTGGACATATACATGTATCAAGAAATATGTTGCATATATATATATATATATATGTGTAAATTATATATTTATTCCTTTATTTTTATAGTGATGAACAACCAAGAGATGTCAAGTTACAACATGAACAATATTCCGAATTTTTATCAGGGGAATTATGTAGTGGGTACTAAAAACCTGATGGATAACAGTAACAATTTTATTTGTAATAATATGAACAATAATTTTGTAAATTCAAGATATCAAAACAATATTCAACAAAAAAATGGGAAATTCTTACAGAATATTAATAATACAAGTGTATCATCATCTGTTAATTTTATGAATACCAATAGATTTAATAATAATGTAAATAATAATAATTATGGTTTTCAAAAAAATAATCTGATTAATAATAATAATAATACTAATGTAGTTGGTACTGTTCCTATAGATGAACAAATAAATAACACACAAAATTTTATAAAACAAAATAATAATAATATGAGAAATCAACAAACATTTTTTAGCAACACACATAATGAAAATAATGTTAATACACATCAGTATTTTACACCTAAAGCTAATAAACAACAAATTTTTAATACTAACATTACAAATATAGATAAACAAATAAAAACACAACAACAGATTCAACCAAATGTTAATGTTGTACTTCCAAGTGACTCCCATAATGTTTCAAATGTGCAATCGGTTGGAGAGGTCTCGAATAATATACAAAATGATCATATGAATGATAATATGCTTAATAATGCTTTAAATACGAACGAAGGTAATTCAAAAATAAAATAATATAATATATATATATATATATATATATTATATATATATATGTGGGTTTTATTTTTATTTTTATTTTTATTTTTTTTTTAAGATGGAAAACAGTTAGTAGCTAACCAAGAAAATGTAGTTGACCCATCCAACGTCATAATAAAGGTAAATATATTTTATAAATAATAAATACATATAAAAATATATACATATAAAAATATATACATATATATATATACATACATATATGTTTTATGTTCAAAATATATGTTTGATTGTTTCCTCTTTTTAGATACAAAAGAAATGTCTTTATTTACCAAATTGTCAATTTGGAGATAAATGCCGTTACATTCATCCCGTTGAAAATGTAAGTTTTATTTTATTTTATTAAATATAAAAAAGAGGATAGAAACAAATATAAAGAAATATATATTTCATATGTATGTATGTTTATATTGATTTTATTTAATTATTTTTATTTTTTTAGTGCCGAAATTGGCCCTATTGTGCCTTCGGGTCGGAATGTATTTATATACATCCAAATGTTCCCTGCAAATTTGGTAAATAAAAAAAAAAAGAAAGAACGAGAGAAATATGTAAAACGGTATTTTGTATATATATATATATATATATATATATATATATATATTATATGT
>NC_033651.1:844243-847003 GCF_001601855.1 Plasmodium reichenowi | reverse complement strand
TTTTTTATTTTTTTTTTTTTTTTTTTTTTTTTTTTTTATTTGATTTCTTCTTTTGATACATAGTAATTAAGAGTTCTTTATACTAACAGACTTATATAATGTATTTTTTTTGGTAAACAAAAAAAAAAAAATGAGCACATATGGCACTTTATTAAAAGTAACATCCTACGGAGAAAGTCACGGGAAAGCTATTGGGTGTGTGATCGATGGATTTTTATCTAATATAGAAATAGATTTTGATTTAATACAAAAACAATTAGATAGACGAAGACCAAACCAATCAAAACTAACTACTAATAGAAACGAAAAAGATAAACTTGTTATACTTTCAGGATTTGATGAAAATAAAACATTAGGTACACCTATTACATTTTTAATATATAATGAAGATATTAAAAAAGAACATTATAATTCTTTTATAAATATTCCTAGACCAGGACATGGGGATTATACCTATTTTATGAAATATCATGTTAAAAATAAAAGTGGAAGTAGTAGATTTTCTGGAAGAGAAACGGCCACAAGAGTTGCTGCTGGGGCTTGTATTGAACAATGGATTTATAAATCTTATAATTGTTCTATTGTTAGTTATGTACATTCAGTTGGGAATATAAAGATACCTGAACAAGTCAGCAAAGAATTGGAAAATAAAAATCCACCCTCAAGAGATTTAGTAGATTCTTATGGAACCGTTAGATATAATGAAAAAGAAAAAATATTTATGGATTGTTTTAATAGAATATATGATATTAATGCTTCTATGTTAAAAACTGATGAATATAATAAAAACACATTGACTATTCCTTCAATAGATAACACGTATATAAATGTAAAACCTAATAAATGTAATATAAATCAAGTTGATAATAATTATAACAATAATATTAATGATAAGGATAACACTTTTAATAATTCTGAAAAATCGGATGAATGGATTTATCTACAAACAAGATGTCCACATCCATATACTGCTGTACAAATTTGTTCATATATTTTGAAACTAAAAAATAAAGGAGATAGTGTTGGAGGTATTGCTACATGCATTATACAAAATGCTCCTATAGGTATTGGAGAACCCATTTTTGACAAATTGGAAGCTGAGCTAGCCAAAATGATTTTATCTATTCCAGCCGTGAAAGGAATAGAATTTGGGAGTGGATTTAATGGTACGTATATGTTTGGATCAATTCATAATGATATCTTCATACCTGTAGAAAAAATGTGTACAAGAAAAGAAAGTGATTTATTATATGATGATAAAAGTGAATGTAAAAATATGTCTTATCAACCAACAATTCAAAATAATCAGGATCAAATATTAAATTCAACTAAAGGATTAATGCCTACTAAGAATGACAAGAATTTTAGTAATATTGATTACGATGTTACTTTTAATAATAATGAAGAAAAATTATTAATTACAAAAACAAATAATTGTGGTGGAATCTTAGCTGGAATTTCAACAGGAAATAATATTGTTTTTAGATCAGCAATAAAACCTGTATCATCAATACAAATAGAAAAAGAAACAAGTGATTTTTATGGAAATATGTGTAACTTGAAAGTTCAAGGTAGACATGATAGCTGTATTTTACCAAGATTACCACCAGTTATTGAAGCATCTGCTTCTATAGTTATAGGAGATTTAATATTACGACAAATATCTAAATATGGAGATAAAAAGTTACCAACATTGTCTAGGAATATGTAACATCATATTTTTTTTTTATTCCTCAATATAAATGAAAAATTATAAGAAATATATAAAAATATATATATATATATATATATATATATGTGTGTGTGTGTGTATAATAATTCACTTTGCACAATCGATCAAAATACATTTCGTCTGCATCTTTATTTTGCTCACTTGTATATTTTATTTTATTTTTATTGAGATTATTATAGAACAATAACATTCATGTTTCACAGTTACATGATTCTACCAATTTTATGATTACTATAATTATGCATAAAATGATTTCCACAATTTTGTATACATATAAATTTTTTAAACAGAATAACTTTAATATAATTATTTCATAACATTTTTTTAAATCACAAATATTTACACAGAACTATAATGTATAAATATATAAATATATATAAATATATATATATATATATATATATTTGTCAAGTTGATAATTTTTTTCAGGTTAATAATAAAAAACTGTTTTGTAATAAATATCCAAAAGATTGTATATATAAAGTAGGATTAAATAATCCTTCATATAATTATTTAAACATGATAATTATAAAAAGTTATCTTAAGGACTCATAATATAAATACATTTCTTATTTATATAAAATTATAATTGTGCCTACAATTTTTTATTTATTAACACTCATAATAAACAATAAACATATATATTTTTTAAGTTAAACATAAAAGGATTTTATGTAACCTACGATTATAAAAAAAAATATATATATATTATATATATATATATATATATATATAAAATAAATGACCTAAACAAATCATAATTTATTTATTTTATAATTTTTTTTATTTATTTATTTTATAATTTTTTTATTTATTTATTTTATTATTTTTTTATTTATTTATTTTATTATTTTTTTATTTATTTATTTATTTTAACAGTGTGCATGATTAAAAAAAAATATCATATTTAATACCATATGAAATACTGGATGAAGAAATAAAAAAATAATAAAATAAATAAATAAAAAAATTATAAAATAAATAAATAAAAAAAAATTATAAAATAAATAAATTATGATTTGTTTAGG